>NC_056750.1:122386443-122514233 GCF_019279795.1 Protopterus annectens
TTGTCTGTCATCTCTACCTTACATTGCCCTCCAATCTGGTACATTTCTTTCTATCCTTCCCCATGATGTCACCTACCTCTTACTCTGTTCCTCCCTTCTCTAACTCTTACACGACTCAGAAAGTGCTCATTACTTATGTGGCAGTGTGATTCAGTATTGTAAGCCTCATTTACATAGGATTGCCTAGTAATGCTTAGTTACATATCTTACACGGAGCTTCCCTTGACAACCACTAAACGGAGGCCATATTGTTTTTGCTCTGCAAGTCCCTCCATTGACATTTCATGTAATACATAAATCCCACAATTGTGGGCTTATAAGCTTCGGTTTTCAGTTTTAGGTAGCACCCGTTTGCTGGTGTGCGCCACAGTTAAACACATAAATCCGTGAAAAAAAAAAAAAAAAGTTATATAACTTTTTTGCAACATTTTCATGCCAATGGCCACATATTTGGCCATTGGCATGCTTAATGTAACAAATGCACCCTTTATTTGGAGCTGACATAGCTCCGTTTTTAATTTTGCGGAAATGTACTCAGTTGTCAGCTGAGTACATTTCTGCAGCTAACACGTCCGTTACACGGACTGGTTTGGGCTTCGTGGATCGCTCACATACCTCATTTGCATATCTTGGAGCTGCAAATGAGGTATTGAGCATTTCCACGCCTACTCCGTGTAAGAGACGTGTTAGCTGTCTCTTACACGGAGATTTGGGCTGTTGCTGAATCAGGAGGCTTACACGGAGGCTTACACTACTCTTGAACTCCGTGTAAGCCTTCCTGAATCTGGCCCTTAGTTTCTAAAATAATATACAAGTCCTGGAGTTTTAAACATTTTGACACTGACTTAATGAATTATCAGATGTTCTAAATAAGTAAATTGCACAACTGTTGCATTTTGATATAAACTTGTGCATAATTAAATCTCTGAAAGCATATTCATTAAAAGTCTCCATTGTACTCATACCAGTTATGCTGTTCAAAGTTAAAAACCAAACACTGAAGAAAATTAAATAAAAATGTGTCTTCCATTTTACTGAAGATATAACCCTAATTAAAACATCTCTAAATGACTACAGCAAAGACAGTTTTCAATTACTATACAGTATAGTGTTAGTAATTACTTCTACTTAATGTAATTGCAGCGTCATACAAGCCAACATGCCTAACACGAAAAGAAGTGAAACATACCTTTGTGTCTTCACATCTGCATGAGCATGTCTACTCATATGGTGGTCTATTTATATATAAGGGAAGAATTTAAATCAAGACACAGACACCCCTTACTATAAAAAAACAGATTTGGTGTTGGAACACCAAAAACAAATTAAAACAAACGACACTCAAGTATCTGTTGCATGCTTAAAAGGACAATCAACAGAAAATCAACAGTGACATGATGTTTAGTTAGAACAATCGCCAATCGACTGTGCTCTGTTCTATCCATAATATGCGTTAAGTGTATCCATCAGCCTTTTTGTATTACCACATCTTACTATTATAGTCAAATGTATAATGTCAAAAATATTACCATAATTTATATATAATGTTGTAGTACTTGTCAAAAATGTCAAAATATGGGGGCGGTTCAATAAAACCTACACAATAATTTGACTTTGTGCATGTCACACCACAAGGCACGCACAGCCACGAAAACATTTAGATTTAGTAAATCTGCTTAGAAGCACACACTCATGTACTACATGGAAACTTCCATGGCATGCACATTACAGCATATGTAGCTTAATTATATGCTAATGAAGGAAATCAACATGATGGAGCAATTCAACAAGTTGTAAAGTAACCATGTAGACTCCTTGCTCGTGTTGGCTATATATTCAAATGTTTTCCAAATACAGCCATGCAAAGGAGTCTACATGGAAACAAGAGCAAGTAAATGTCCATACATTTGTACAGAACAGACCCTATCAGGTAACCCCACATACATTATGACATTGTCAGACATGTTGGATGGTCAAAATTATATCAACAGTAGCAACAGTACCTTATTAAGTGCCATGACATAAATGCAGCTTTGCACCCCCACTCCCAATGAACAATGTACTCATAACTAATATAGTCAGCTAAAAGTGTAAACCCATGAAACATACAATCTAAAGTCTGCATTCCTCTGTGTAGATATATACCTCAGTAATACCCTCCCTTAACTGTACAACATTCTGCTTCCCTTCAGTTTCACTGCCTACACGGTTACCAACCATGTAGATTCAGGGCTGTCAGCATGATGAAGATGCAAATGAGGTTAAAACTCATTAGAATGGTTGAATCCTGAAAAGTTGTAACTGTGTAGGGATATTCACTTCATGTAGGCACTTCCACAGTATTTGTGTTGAATGCATGGCAACAGTGAATGTTGACTTTAGGGGTGTGTGGCAGGTTATACTTACAGAGGTGTACATGTAGGTCTGCGATGGGCAAAAGTGCATGTAAGCAGTGCACAATTCTCAAGGTCTGTGTCATCCTCTTTATTGTTTGTGAAAACGTATTGTATCTATCTGCATTCAGTTGCATTTTTTTTAATTTTCCTCTCTGTGTGATGTGGCGCTTAGCACAGCCATGGGAAATGGAGCAATGACTGGCAGGTTTCTCACTTGTCATATAACTATTCCTGTGGTAGTATGTGTATGTGTAGGTCTAGAGTATAGAAGATTCTGGGTTCTACTACAGGTTCTCCAACCATCCTCTACTTTTTGAGCTACATGTTTGTGCGATATCACAAGCACAGACAAAAGTAATAAGATCCCCTTTGTTCATCTTATTTCAGCATTAGCAAGTGCAGTGATGTGTAGGTGCACATTGTGCACTAATGGGCACCAGTGGAGTTCATATGTTCAGTAAAGTAGCAGATATTTTTCATAGGTGCTAATTACTGCATAAGCGGAACTTTTCAACAAGTATAAAGCATCCATGTAGCCTACATTCTGTTTTTTTCCTGCATACTTCAATACCATGGGAGTAAAAATGAGGACATTCTAGGCCTGAAAAAAATTGTATCAATTGCTGCATTTGCAAGGTAAGTCCAGAACCTAGAAATTAGTATTTAATAATATTATGGCATATCCTTGTATATCTTAACTTGGTGCAGTAATGAAGTAAATAGTGGTGCATTTGTACAAAAAGTACCTTAACATGTGACAGCAGGCATTTATTTTACTCATAGGTGCCCATTACTAGTTTTCTTTCTTATTCTTCTCATTTTTCATTGCATTTTTTTGCATGGTGTGCAGCATAGCTCAAACAGTGGAAGCAAGTAATGGCTATGTTTATCTTTTTTTGTGCAAAAGCATGGTGAACTACCTTTGAAGGAAATGGCCAGAAATAGTAACCAGATATATTCATTTAATGCCCTTGGCCATCATGAAATCCCAGCCTGGAGTACAAATGGTACTGGGTTCTAGTACAGAGTATGCAAACTTCATTTTACTGCTGTGACACTGCAGATTACAGCAATGAAGTGCAACACAGACAACTGTTTCCTCAACATTCTTGTGGCAACAGGTGTAAGTGAAGGACTGCAACACACATGGCCCAGGTATGAATACAGCATATTCCATATAGTATTATTTTTATTGATGTTAGCTCTGCAGCTCCCATTTGTGTACCACTTACCTGTGTGTAGCTCACATGTATGTACACTTTGTTAACCATTGCACAAATCTGCTGCTCACTGTGCTGTGTAAATGTATATATCATGCTTTCATACAGGAATTTATTGTCCATTTCCTTTGTATGACATAAAACTACATGTGGAAACATTGCAGATTCAGGGCACATTCTACATATACATCATATATTCACAATACATACGTGTTGTCCCCCAAGCAATGCAACCCTGGGGCTCAGTAATTTTTACACACATATATGACAAACTGAAATGCTGCCAGCCCAGCTAGCTGTAATTTTGTAAATAATCATATTTCATTCGTGAATATCAATATGATTCACATGCTTGTCTTACAAATGTAAGGGAACTATATGTTATGTGTATATTAAATTACTGGTACAAAAGTGTGTGTTGAAAAAGGTTTGTACAGTACTGAACTTCAAGGATGTATTCACAGTGCACCCTACTGAAAAAGAACAGAAATGTATATAAATTATATACCTGTTCAAATGTGTGCTTTAATAGTAGAAGCTAGAAAATGTAAAACTCACTACTAAGGTAGCAGTAAGTAAAGAGCACAAATGAAAGAAATAAACTGCTACTCCACGGCTATTAATTCAAAAATACTGGAGATTGAACTTCTATTAAAATCTTTTATTTAGTTTAAAATTCTTAAAAATATCTGTTCTTACAGCTTGGATGGCTTGGAAATCACGGCTTGGAAATCACTTCAATAAGTACAAAGTGCTTGTCAAATTTCAGCTGAAAAATGCTCCTTCAGATTAACTCAGTGGCAGTTAACTCAATGGCGGTTGACCGCCATATATAAAAAACCTTTAAGGAAAGACTTCTTTGCAACAATGTCGCAATTAGCAATATTTAAGCTCCTAGAGTGCTTGCATATGCATTTGGTGACACTGTACATACCACTCTAACAGCCTTGTGTGGTCAAAAACTACCATTTGTATTAATAGTAACATTACACTGTAGGACTGGTCACCCTTTGCAAGGGCCTTAGAGTAGCTGATAAAGAGCTGGCTGGGGGCAGTGATAACTACCTTATAGTCTGAGCTAGTAAATCTGAGACAGCCTTTCCCAGGTATGTGTGTGTGTTTGTATATAAATCATGACTGTCAATCTGACATGATTTCAGCTTTAGTCATAGCTGCATTGCAGAATAGCAACCAGGAGGACAATTAGACTGGCCGTGGAGATGTACAACACTCAGAAAATGGACAGCTCAATCTTTCTACAGAGGACTTAGAAATCCATCTGGCATTAAAAAGACTTCAGTTGGAGCAAGCATTTGGAAACAGAAGCAGCAGAGAGACTGAGACATCTGGAAGCTGAGGAGGAGAGGCAGAAGCAACATGAAAAGAAGATATTGACTCTACGCCAGAGTCATGGAGGTAATGGGGAAGGGAATAACCGAGTCCCAGAAACAACAAAGGTCAGTACATTTCTTCCACAATTTAAGGAGGGGATAATTTTGATAGTTTCATGCATATGTTTGAGAGGGTATGTAAACAGTATAATGTTGAACAAGAGGTCTGGGTATGGTTCCTGACCCCCTTACTCCATGATAAAGCTGTAATTGCAATTTCTAAACTGTTTGATACTGATTGTTTAAATTATAACACAGTCAAAATGCATTTGCTAGAATGCTTTGAGTTAACACCCGAGGCTTACAGGAAACATTTTTGTGAGCATAGACACTAGGCAGATGAATGGGTGTGTGAATATGTTACTGAACTAAGCACTTATTTTCATAGGTGGGTGAGTGGATGTCAGGTCACTAGTTTTGAAGGGCTGACAGACATTTTTCTGAGGGAACAAGCACTTAGCTTTTTGCCTGAGGACATGAGAATCTGGTTAGCTGATAGACAATGCAATACTGTAGATGAGTTGGGGAAGAAGGCAGACCTATACCTAGCAAGAAGGGCATCACTGCACAGGAAATGACCACCCAGTGCTGCTCATGGGTCTAAGGGAACCCATGGTGGGCAGCCTAGACTACCCCAACAGAGTCTGCCAGTAGCAGGGGAAGCCACTAGTCTAGGTACACATCCAGGACTAGGGGTTAAATGTTTTAAATGGAACCAGTGGGGCCATGTAACATATACTACAGATGTCCATGGTGGAGAACAAAAGGTGGTAGAGCCAGTAAGTGGGAATGACAAAATGCCAGCAGTATGTTGTCTCGAGACAACAAGGGTAGAAAACTAGCAAAATAGGTTATATCCTATCTTTGTGAATGGGAAAGAGACCATGGCTAAGAGTGACACAGCCTCTGACCTAACCATTGTGAAGCCTGCAGTGGTTATAGAGGAATACTACTTGCTTGGGCAGTCTACTCCAGTCAGAGCTTTAGGAGGGACCCCATTCCAAATACCTTTGGCTAGGGTTCATTTTGACTGGGAGAGTGGAAAAGGAAGCAAGCAAGTAGGTGTGTTTGAGGATATCCATGCAGATGTCCTGATATGGAATGATTGCGATAATGTCGTACCCTGTGTGCATGCAGTTACATGCAGTCATGCTTGGAGACAAGCATGTGGGTCTGGTACCCTGGGTGAGACCCAGACAGACAGCACATTTACAGCCAGGACTGGTGAGGTGCTTACTTCAGGGAAGGAGCTACCCTGTAGCAGTGAGACTGAAGGCGAGCCACAGCTGCTTGTGGGTACTGATGCTCCCTTGGACAGAGTGACTGCAAGGGCTGTGGTGAGTAGTAGTACCCATGCAAACATTGAGCCACTACTGTCAGAGAATACCAGATGTCCTGTGGAAGGGGAGCTGTGAAGGGTTACAAAGAGAGAGCTGAGACAGGCTCAGCTCTCAGACCCCACATTACAAGGCTTGGGAGAGGTAGCTAGTGAGGCACCTTTTCTCAAGTGAGGGGGGAATCTGTTTACTGGGACAAAGGGTTACTGTACAGAGAGTGGACCTCTGAGGGAGGGCTAGAGGGTGAGATAATACAGTAGTTGATTGTGCCCAGAGCTTACCATCTGGCACTTCTAGCCATAGCCCATGATCTTCCCTTTGCAGGTCATATGGGCATAAAATGTACAAAGAGACGTATTATGCAGAACTTTTATTGGCCTAGGATTTCCAAAAATGTAACAGGGTACTGCAGGACCTGTGAGCAGTGCCAAAAGGTAGGCAAGGCAGGAGACAAGGTGAAAGCTCCTTTGATGCCTTTGCCTGTGATTAAGGAGCCATTTCAGAGGGTAGCTATAGCCTCTGAGTACGCCAAGTTCCACAGGGGAAAAGTATATTTTAGTGGTAGTAGGTTATGCTAGCAGATACCCTGAGGCAGCGGCTCTCTCCTCCATTGAGGCAGTAAAGGTGGCAAATGCTTTGTTACAGATTTTCAGCAAGGTAGGTTTTCCAAAAGAAATACTGACTGACAGAGGTGCCAATTTCATGTCAGACCTGCTAGCTGGTCTGTGGAAGTACTGCTGGATGAAGCACCTAAAGACCACCTCTACCATCCCCAGACTAATGGTCTTGTTGAGAGGTTAAACTCTACCCTCAAGTCTATGCTATGGGCATTTGCAGACCAGTTCAAGAGTGGGAAAAATATTTACTCCATCTGTTGTTTGCTTGCAGAGATCCCAAGGAATCCATAGGTCTTTCACCCTTTTAGTTGTATGGACATAGGGTGAGAGAACATCTAGATTTGATTTGAGATGACTGGGAGGGTGAGTGTGAATCCCACAAGGTGTCTGTTGTGGAATATGTCCTAAAACTCAGGACAATGCATGGGGAACTCATGGGCTTGGCCCTGGCAGAAACCTAATATCAAAAAAAGGTCTGGTATGACAGGAATTCTCGAGCTAGAGAGTATGCTGTAGGGCAGCAGGAAGTGGTTCTCATTCCTGTCAGACAAAGCAAGCAGCAGGCAGCCTGGGATGGACCCTACAAGGTGGTAAGGAAGGTCAGTGATGTTGACTACATGGAAGAACTGCTAGGTAGGAGGCAGGAGTGCAAATTGTACCATGTTAACATGATGAAACCTTACCATAATAGGGAGGCCCTTGTGCTGAGCATTTGCAGTACAAGCCAGGAGGAGTCTGAAGGGCATCTATGGCTACAGGGAGCCAGCCAGGAAAATCCCAAATTACTATTGTGGAGCCTGTGGTTGCAGGCATATGATGGGACAGTGCAGCACTGTACTGGGGTCAGCAATCCCAAGGCAGCTGGAATCCCAAGATAGGGAATGGGGTAAGGTATTCCCAGATAGGCTGAGCCCTCTCAAGCAACAGTTCTGAAGGGTCACTTGAAAAACTAGCTTGAGTTTTCAGGAGGGAGAAGTGTGACAAACTGAAATGCTGCCAGCCCAACTAGCTGGAATTTTGTAAGTAATCATCAGTCATTTGTGAATATCAATATGATTCATATGCTTGTCTTACAAATGTAAGAGAACTATATATTATGTGTATATTAAACTACTGGTACAGAAGCGTGTGTTGAACAGGGTTTGTACAGTACTGAGCTTCAAGGATGTATCCACAGTGTACCCTACTGGAAAAGAACAGAAATGCATATAAACTATATACCTGTGCAGATGTATGCTTTAACAGTAAAAGCTCGAGCATACAGAGTTAACTTGCAAAACTTCAAGTAAAGAAGTCAAAACTAAAGTGTTTTTATGATTGTGTTATCTCTCAGTGAAGCAGACACAATGTCTAGAGCTAGAGGTTTTTCTAGTGTTTTGAAACAGAAATAATTACTAGGTTTCAAATGTAAAAGTGTTTAATTATTTTGCGACTTCCATGTTCTGCAAACTTCTCAGAGATGTGTACTTCTAACACAGAAGTATTAGTATCTGTTAGCCTGGAAACTGAAGGCAGGAATATTTGATATTAATTTAAGAACTCTCAGATTAAGTCTGGCATTTTGTATCTTGTTTTGGACATAGAGTCATCCACTCATCAACATTCTGCCTGTGTGTTGTCTGTAAGTAGGGGAAAGTGATTTCTTCTAGATATAGATAGGAATATAGTAAAGATTAGTTTAGATGTTTTCTGTATTTATTTGAGACTATCCTGCAATGTTGTTTTAAATTATTTCCTGTGATTCTGAACTCTGTAGTTACTGTGTTGATTGAGTATTGTCTTGTTCTTTTATTATTATTAATATAGCTAAACCTTTGTGGCTGGTTTGTTTAGTGATATGTAAGCTCTTAGAGTATTTGTACATGTATTTGGTGACACTGTACAGGCCACTCCAATAGCCTTGTATGGTCAAAACCTACCATTTGGATTAATAGTAACATTACACAGTAGGATTGCTCACCCTTTGCAAGGGCCTTAGAGTAGCTGATAAAGAGCTGGCTGGTTGCAGTGATAACTACCTTATAGTCTGGGCAGTAGGGGGCATAGCTAGTAAACCTTTCCCAGTATGTGTGTGTGTGTTTTTAAATAAATCAAATCTCAAAGTGTGTGTGTGTGTGTGTGTGTGTGTGTGTGTGCGTGTGTGTGTGTGTGTGTGTGTGTGTGTGTGTGTGTGTGTGTGTGTGTGTGTGTGTGTGTGTGTGTGTGTGTGTGCGTGTGTGTGTGTGAGTGTGTATGAGAGCTATTTGGGCAGGGACATGAAGCACTGGTTGGACAGAGCGGGTGCTGGAGATTTTGGCTTGGCCACTCGGCTGAGATCTCAACCCTATAGCTGTACCAGTGGGTAGCTTTTTATTGGGGATCTGAAGAAATAGGGGGAAAACAACCCCAGACTGACTGTGATCTCTGTGTGCACTTAAAGGAAAACAATGGGATATCAAATCCAATAGCTCTATCTGCTGTCTCCTTAAGTCCCCCTTATGTGCTACAGGCAAAAAAAAAAAAAAATAACTGCAGCTTTAAAATAAAATCCTCTGAGCTTCCTAACTCTCCATACTATTTTAGTTTCTGTTTTCAAACCAAAATGAAAAACGTCTAGCCAGCTCTTAAATAATGATGTCAGATCTGCCATAGCTCCTCGAGTAGATCCCGGGATGTTTCCTCCCCCAAAGTGACGTAAACAATGCCTTATTTGCATGCTGTATAGAAGCCCCTGTGATCCTCCCACATTGTGATGTCATCACTGCCTTGGCCAGCCCATTATTACCCTAATAAAACAGATTAGCTGCTGTATGGTGCTTCTTTTCTATCGAAGTGAATCCTGTCGGCTCCATTTCGTGTGAAGGACTTGCTAAAAGTTTGTGTTGTCTGCATCTTCTCGAGCGTTGGGATAATTCAAAGTTAAGGTAAGTCTTCTTAGTGTATATAAGTGTAATTTTACAGTCCATGCATTCCTAGCCGTGATATTTTTTCCTTTTTTAAGTGCACATTAGTAGACTTAATGCTTGTAAGTGTGGCAGGCTGCTTTTAATTTGTAATATTGCTGCCGAGTTTTTAGCTAATTATTTATGTAGTTCTGCTGTTTTTTTTACATTTGTGTGCTCCGTTTGGTTTTGTTTGTGAAATCGGCGTCTGTATTCTCAAGTCGGAAGCTAGGGTGATGGTAAAATGTTAAGTATGTATTTTATTTGTTATTGGTAACCCAGGTTTTTAGTGTAAGTTGGTTAGCAATAGATATAAAAAACACTCATTGTTTTAAGGTATTTTCCAAAGTTTTCGTTAATACTTTTAGTACGCTGAAACCACGTTGTCCTCAATTGTGCATTGTTAATAAGGTCGGAATGGGACAGTAGTTGTATGCCTCTAACCTACACTTCATTTGGCTCTTCTTTTTCCGATCAGCGGCTGCATTTTTAAGCGCGTGTTTAACTCATTTACTGACTTTGGTGAAGGGCTGTCTGTGTAGATCGTGATATTGCAATGCTGGCAACAGATTGTGAGAAAGCAGTTCTTGGGCAGCTAGTGAAGAAGAAAAGGCTTAAATCTGTGTGTGTGTGTGTGTGTGTGTGTGTGTGTGTGTGTGTGTGTGTGTGTGTGTGTGTGTGTGTGTGACTGCAAGCAAGGGGCAAGTGTGTGTGTGTGACTGCAAGCAAGGGGCAAGTGTGTGTGTGTGTGTGTGTGTGTGTGTGTGTGTGTGTGTGTGTGTGACTGCAAGCAAGGGGCAAGTGTGTGTGTGTGTGTGACTGCAAGCAAGGGGCAAGTGTGTGTGTGTGTGTGTGTGTGTGTGTGTGTGTGTGTGCGTGTGTGTGTGTGTGTGTGTGTGTGTGTGTGTGTGTGTGTGTGTGTGTGTGTGTGTGTGTGTGTGAGACTGCAAGCAAGGAGGCAAGTGTGTGTGTGTGTGTGTGTGTGACTGCAAGCAAGGGGGCAAGTGTGTGTGTGTGTGTGTGTGTGTGTGTGTGTGTGTGTGTGTGTGTGTGTGTGTGACTGCAAGCAAGGGGCAAGTGTGTGTGTGTGTGTGTGTGTGTGTGTGTGTGTGTGTGTGTGTGTGTGTGTGTGTGTGTGTGTGTGACTGCACAGTTTAAACCTAGCTAATCGCCCCATGTGAGATTCAAACCCTATACCTTGTGCCTGTAAGGTAAGCACCTTAACCATTATTCCAACCAAACTGTGAAAACCACAATGTGAAGTGCCCATCTCTTAACTTTTATTTAAGAATGAGTAAAAGGACACTCTTATTGAACCAAGGGCTTGAGCAGGGATTGTTTATCTTTAGGTTATGATTAGCATGTTGTACAGTGAGAAGCCAGGCCCTTTTATGTAATATAATACAGTCTGAAACAGTTTCATATGGAATTGTCCTCTCAAGTATTGTATCTTTTCAGTGAATATAAGGAAACAAATGCAGTGTGCATCAGCCTAACTGAATGTAATTTAACATGCTGAAGGCAGTGTGCAAGCAAGGGGGCAAGTGTGTGTGTGTGAGACTGCAAGCAAAGGGGCAAGTGTATGTGTGTGTGTGTGTGTGTGTGTGTGTGTGTGTGTGTGTGTGTGTGTGTGTGTGTGTGTGTGACTGCAAGCAAAGGGGCAAGTGTGTGTGTGTGAGACTACAAGCAAGGGGGCAAGTGTGTGTGTGTGTGGGAGACTGCAAGCAAGGGGGTAAGTGTGTGTGTGGGAGACTGCAAGCAAGGGGGCAAGTGTGTGTGTGGGAGACTCAAAGCAAGGGGGCAAGTGTATCTGTGTGTGACTGCAAGCAAGGGGGCAAGTGTGTGTGTGTGTGTGTGTGACTGCAAGCAAGGGGGCAAGTGTGTGTGAGACTGCAAGCAAGGGTGCAAGTGTGTGTGTGTGGGGGGGGACTGCAAGCAAGGGGCAAATGTGTGTGTGTGTGTGTGTGTGTGTGTGTGTGTGTGTGTGTGTGTGTGTGTGTGTGTGTGTGTGAGAGAGAGAGAGAGAGAGAGACTGCAAGCAAGGGGGCAAGTGTGATGCAAAATTAATCTTATGAGTCATTAAAAAACACTGCCTAAATCATTCAGGTAATAAAGTTTGTTGAAATTATACCACATGGTAATATGCTTCTGGCCTGTAAGAACTCTTTTTAAGTATTTCTTTGTGCTGCAAAAATCAGAGAGACAGCTGATTGAGTAGATTTTACAAGGAGCTGAAAGCTGCAGGGGAGCAAACGTTTAGTGCTGCTTATGCTGAGTCGGCTTGCATTGTTAATAGTACAACAGGTAGTATACTTGATTTTGATGCAGAAGGCTGTAGGTTCTACTCCCACTGTACATAGATGCATTGCTGATACTGTATTGTGTTGCAAAAGGGGTGGATACTGCACTCCTTTGTTGGCAGAGATACCTAGTAACTATGAACCTGTTATCAGTTTGCCATCCATTCCCTATTGCAATATTGCTAGCTTATCTTTTTTTTAGTGTAAGATAGGCAATTTATTCCTCAAGGGTAACAGGCACTTGAATTGCAGATGAAATGATGAAATACAAATTTGCTTGCTCGCATCAACCTCTTCATTAGTTACAGATCTCTTTAATGTGGAATTTTTTAGATGAATTTTACTTCAGAGTGTGTGCATATGTACTGATACTGGTGGACTGTAGAAGTTTAAGTAGACTTTTAATGATGGAAATGTTCTGAACTGCGAAGTTTTGTTATTACCAGTGCATGCATTTTCTTTCATTGTTTACTGGAAAATTTTCAAATCAATAAATTTAAAAGACCCTCAAACTGTACTGTATTGGGGAATTTAATTTAATACAATCAGGAAGGTGTATCAAAGAGCATGTTTCTGTTTCGTGTGCAAGGGGCCTGTGATTTGAAAAAAGCCCAAACTCAAAGGTAATCTGCCACTGGCAAAATCTATTTTCTGTGAATGTGGGTTTCAATGCTGTTTCAGTTATTGAGTTTTCAAGGGCAGAGACGTTTCAATGCCAAGTCTGTTCTCACTGTGAGACTGCATTGCTTTGTTTAGTAGATATATCTTAGTGTTTGCGCTGTAAAATGCAAAATAAAAATTTCAACTGAAGTCCAAATCATCGCAGAAGTAAAGCTGTAGGCACATTACTGTTTATGGTAATTGGTGTGAAATAGCAAAGTAATGGTTCATTGCAATGGCTGTAGGGCGGGAAGCTCCATTTGACCATGATTTTGTGAGGTGTGGAAGGGCACCAAACTGACAAGACAGCCCCGGATGAACTATACCTCTCACCTGCCTTGATTTTTGCAGAATTAATAGATTTTTGTGCCTTTTTTTTGGATTGTTCCTCTCAAATTTTGTGGTTTTCTGTCAAATCATTTTGGAATAAAGTAACTAAATGAGACACTGAGTTTCAGCTTTCATGACCTTCTGAAAAATGCATGCCTGTTATTCGATCAACTGTCTCAGTTTATACGAGATACATTTTTAGTACTGTTTAGATATCCCCTCACATATATTTTGCCTTATCCAGATTTCCTGCATTAACAGGTTGCTAGGTACATGCAAATAAATTGCTTTATAGAATTAGGCATATCCCAACCTCTCAACTGTCTCTGAATTTGGCTCTAAATGTTGCTCTTCCCCTAATAATCTCTCCCCAGAAATGGCAATTTTGGAAGAAAACATGGAGGGTTTACAATTAATAAATAACTGTAATACTCCAGTTAGGGATTACTTTCATTTCAGAAATGCATGTAGATTTTTTTTTATTTTGTCAGCTGCTCAAGTTAGTTAATATTAAAAGGTGCCCCTTCTTTGACAGGTTCCCAGCTGTATTGTGTGGCTATTTTATCTTTTTGAATCACATTTTTGGTCCATTTTACATAAATTTGTGGGGTTTTTATGGGGATAATTAGTGGCAAATCATTAGAGACTGAAGACAGAAAATAATGACAGACATTTCAGTTTCAGATTTCATACCCTTTAGCAAATTCATACTAATGCAAGACCTACTATTTCATAATCTTTCTAAGTTTATAAGAGCAATATTTAAACATTCTACTTCTATTTGTGCCTTTGTCCCACTTCTATGTATGGCTTTGTCCTGATTTCTTGTGCTGAGGTTCATAGGTATGACATGTATCAGGGCCATTGCTGGCAGCCAGAGACATTTCAAATTGTGACATACTTGTTGCGTCCAACTGCCCCATGTACTGACTCTCGATGTGTCAAAGCAAGGCGAGGAACAGTTATGCAGTGTAAATGTGCAGAGTATCCCCCTTCCAAGGTAGACACAAGTACTACAATGGCTTTTCATCTCTCCTTGATTTTGCAGGATGTTCTGGTTTCTGTCATGTTTTTAAACTGTTGATTTATACTTATTATTCAGAAAGTGCCTGTTGCTCTGTTTAAGTAGCAATGCTTTAATGACCATCTGGTAAGACTGGTAATCTTGTCTGAGATTGTAAGATGCAAGTACATTGCAATAAGCATACTGTTAAAGAATTGCCAACATTGAAAGCCTTTCTGTTGTTGCTATGCAGAGAATACTTACGTAGCTAGATAACATATAAGCCTGGGGTACTGAAATGCATATGACAGTCTTTGTACTAAAGGCCAGGATTACATTATTTTAAGAGCTCATTACAGGATTTACCTGGAAACTAAACAGAATGCCAGTCTATATCATGTGTGGTCCATATCCTGTGCAGTAATCCCTTAAGCAGTTATTGTGAGCTTGTTTCATGTTTGCTTTTCATTTTTTACTGTGATCATGTTTTCCCCATGAAACAAATAGATAGTTGTTGTCAGGTAGCAGATTTTTTTTTTTGGATAAGCTACATTTCTACAAGTGGGGGTATCATAGAGATTGCTAGTTTCAGCACGTTACTTGGTTATGTTACTTGGTAGTTTAATAAAGCTGAATATAAATTATAATTAGAACTGGAGTACAAGGATAAGTAGTTTGAGTTTAGTGCTGCTTGTTTTTATTAGACTTGATTTTGACTAGACTTGTGATGGAAATGTTCCGAATTGGGCAGTATTGTCTTTAGTGGTGCATGCATTTTGTTTCACTGTTTTCAGGAATGTTTTCAACAAAATTAAAACACCCAATAAAACTCTACTGCATTGTACAAGCAATATAATTATATATATATATATATATATATATATATATATATATATATATATATATATATATATATATATTATATAATCAGGAAGGTTTTTTCAGGAACATGTGTATGTTTCGTGTGCAAGGGGTCTGTGATGTGAAAATAAACCAAACCTGAAGTTATTATCTGGCACGGGCTAAATGTATTATCTTTGAATGTCGGTTTCAGTGCTGCTTCAATGTCCAGATTCTGACTGCAAGCAAGGGGCAAGTGTCTATGTGTGTGTGTGTCTGTGTATCTGTGTGCCTGTGTGTCTGACTGCAAGCAAGGGGGCAAGTGTGTGTCTGTGTGTCTGACTACATGCAAGGGGGCAAGTGTGTGTCTGTGTGTCTGACTGCAAGCAAGGGGGCCAGTGTGTGTCTGACTGCAAGCAAGGGGGCAAGTGTGTGTCTGTGTGTCTGACTGCAAGCAAGGGGGCCAGTGTGTGTCTGACTGCAAGCAAGGGTGCCAGTGTGTGTCTGTGTGTCTGACTGCAAGCAAGGGGGCAAGTGTGTGTCTGTGTGTCTGACTGCAAGCTATGGGGGCAAGTGTGTGTCTGTGTGTCTGACTGCAAGCAAGGGGGCATGTGTGTGTCTGTGTGTCTGACTGCAAGCAAGGGGGCAAGTGTGTGTCTGTGTGTCTGACTGCAAGCAAGGGGGCAAGTGCGCGTCTGTGTCTCTGACTGCAAGCAAGGGGGCAAGTGTGTGCCTGACTGCAAGCAAGGGGGGCAAGTGTGTGTCTGACTGCAAACAAGGGGGCAAGTGTGTGTCTGTCTGCAAGCAAGGGGGCAAGTGTGTGTCTGTGTGTCTGACTGCAAGCAAGTGTGTGTCTGTGTGTCTGACTGCAAGCACGGGGGCAAGTGTGTGTCTGACTGCAAGCAAGGGGGCAAGTGTGTGTCTATGTGTCTGACTGCAGGCAAGGAGGCAAGTGTGTGTCTGACTGCAGGCTAGGGGGCAAGTGTGTGTCTGTGTGTCTGACTGCAAGTAAGGGGGGCAAGTGTGTGTCTGTGTGTCTGACTGCAAGCAAGGGGGCAAGTGTGTGTCTGTGTGTCTGACTGCAAGCAAGGGGGCAAGTGTGTGTCTGTGTTTCTGACTGCAAGCAAGGGGGCAAGTGTGTGTCTGTGTGTCTGACTGCAAGCAAGGGGGCAAGTGTGTGTGTCTAGGTGTCAGACTGCAAGCAAGGGGGCAAGTGTATGTGTCTGTGTGTCAGACTGCAAGCAAGGGGGCAAGTGTGTGTGTGTGTGTGTGTGTGTCTGTGTGAGACTGCAAGCAAGGGGGCAAGTGTGTGTGTGTGTGTGTGTGTGTGTGTGTGTGTGTGTATATGTATGTGTGAGACTGCAAGCAAGGGGGCAAGTGTGTGTGTGTATGTGTGTGTGTGTCTGTGTGTGTCTGTGTGTGTCTGTGTGAGACTGCAAGCAAGGGGGCAAGTGTGTGTGTGTGTGTGTGTATCTGTGTGAGACTGCAAGCAAGGGGGCAAGTGTGTGCGCCTGTGTGTCAGACTGCAAGCAAGGGGGCAAGTGTGTGTGTGTGTGTGTGTGTGTGTGTGTGTGTGTGTGTGTGTGTGTGTGTGTGTGTGTGAGACTGCAAGCAAGGGGGCAAGTGTGTGTGTGTGTGTGTGTGTGTGTGTGTGTGTGTGTGTGTGTGTGTGTGTGTGTGTGTGTGTGTGTGTGTGTGTGTGTGTGTGTGTGTGTGTGTGTGTGTGTGTGTGTGTGTGTGTGTGTGAGACTGCAAGCAAGGGGGCAAGTGTGTGTCTGTGTGTGTGTCTTTTTAAGTATTTCTTTGTGCTGCAAAGATCAGACAGACAGCTGAGTGAGTAGATTTTGCAAGGAGCTGAGAGCTGCAGGGGAGCCGAAGTTTAGTGCTGCGTATGCTGAGCCGGCTTGCATTGTTAATAGCACAACAGGTAGTATACTTGATTTTGATGCAGAAGGCTGTGGGTTCTACTCCCACAGTACAGAGATGCATTGCTGGTACTGTACTGTGTTGCAAAAGGGGTGAATACTGCACTCCTTTGTTGGCGAAGATGCTTAGTAACTATGAACCTGTTATCATTTTGCCATCCATTCCCTATTGCAATATTGCTAGCTTATGTTTTTTTAGTGTAAGATAGGCAATTTATTCCTCAAGGGTAACAGGCACTTGAATTGCCGATGAAACTATGAAATACAAAGTTGCTTGCATCAACCTCTTCATTAGTTACAGATCTCTTTAATGTGGAATTTTTTACATGACTTTTACTTCAGTAGACGTTTTATGATGGAAATGTTCTGAACAGGGACGTTTTGTTATTACTGATGCATGCATTTTGTTTAATTGTTTACTGGAAAATTTTCAAATCAATAAATTTAAAAGACCCTCAAACTGTACTGTATTGGGGAATATAATTTAATACAATCAGGAAGGTGTATCAAAGAGCATGTTTCTGTTTCGTGTGCAAGGGGCCTGTGATTTGAAAACCGCCGAAACCCAAAGGTAATCTGCCACTGGCAAGATGTATTTTCTGAGAATGTGGGTTTCAATACTGTTTCAGTGATTGAGTTTTCAAGGGCAGAGACATTTTAATGCCAAGTCTGTTCTCATTGTGAGACTGCATTTCTTTGTTTAGCAGATATATCTTGGTGTTTGCGCTGTAAAATGCAAAATAAAACTTTCAACTGAAGTCCAAATCATCACAGAAGTAAAGCAGTATGCACATTACTGTTTATGGTAATTGGTGTCCCCCCACATATATTTTGCCTTGTCCAGATTTCCTGCATTAACAGGTTGCTAGGTGCATGCAAATAAATTGCTTTATAGAATTAGGCATATCCCAACCTCTCAACTGTTCCTGAATTTGGCTCTAAATGTTGCTCTTCCCCTAATAATCCCTCCCCAGAAGTGGCAATTTTGATAGAAAACATGGAGGGTTTACAATTAATAAATAACTGTAATACTCCAGTTAGGGATTACTTTCCTTTCAGAAATGCATGTAGATTTTTTTTTATTTTGTCAGCTGCTCAAGTTAGCAGTACTAATATTAAAAGGTGCCCCTTCTTTGACAGGTTACCAGCTGTATTGTGTGGATATTTCTTTATCTTTTTGAAGACATGTTTGGTCAATTTTACATAAACTTGTGGGGGGTTTTTGGCACAATTAGTGGCAAATCATTAGAGACTGAAGATAGAAATAAATGACATACATTTCAGTTTCAGATTTCATACCCTTTAGAAAATTCATACTAATGCAAGACCTACTATTTCATAATCTTTCTAAGTTTAGAAGAGCAATAATCCTACTTCTATTTGTGCCTTTGTCTCACTTCTATGTATGGCTTTGTCCTGATTTCTTGCGCTGTGGTTCATAGGTATGACATGTGTCAGGGCCAAGGCTGAAGTTTCTGCATCAGTTGCAAGAGTGAAATTTCTTTGAATGAAGGTTTGAGAACAGTGGCAAAGTGTCATTTTCAAGGGTATGGGAACTGGAATGGCCAGCATGTTCATATAGTGGGACCATTGCTTTTGCCTAACAGTACCTCTGGAATGCAAAATCTGTAGTACTACAGCGTGCCACATTAAGAGACTGTGCGTTAACAGTACTTCAGTTTCACTGCACAATTGTCTGTATTCTCAACCTACATTTGCCTATTATTACCACAATTGGTTCAAAGGACACATAGGTCTATGTCTAGATTAGTTTTCTACCTGTGGCCTGTAATTCTTATGTTAAGTTTAATTCTGTTTTGTTGCAGTTGACCTTCCCATAACCATTACATTGTGTATTCTGGGTTGTCTGGAAGATCATTGGCTTATATTTTTGCAACTGCATTCTATGTGATCATGCTATGCCTGCTGGACAGCTGATTCTACTTACATTCCCTCTTTTGTAATGTGATTACATGCCTTCTGATATATATAGTTATAGCTTACTTTGCCCATTACCGAACTGAAACACTGTCAATGGTGTCTTCAGTGAGGGTGATTGATTTTTCGGCCAGTCTGCTATATATATGGACGTATACATGCATGTGATATTGTGAACACTGAACACATGTATTTTTTTCTGCATTGGACAAGTCTCATGCATTTCTTTTGGCTGTTTATTCTCTCCCACATTGTAACAGCTTTCATGGCAGGGCACAGTCAAAGTAGTGCAAGACAGGGATAAAAATTTGAGCCCAGGTATCAAACTGGAGAGCCAAGGAAGCAGCGCCATTCGTGCAACAGTGGTGAGAGTGAACAGCCTTCTTTGGACCCTGATTACAGCAGGCTGTCAAGTATAACATGGTGCTGATGTGGCAAATGCACAATGATGACCACATCACGCGAATGCCTATGTTGTGTGTCTTCCCCATGAGCAATTGAAAAATGGGCAGAAATAACTTCAGCATCGGATCACACTGCATGCATAACTGTGCATCCACAGTTTGACTTGGCATGCCTTTATGCACACGTTTTACAAATGATATTCAGTCTTCTGTGTCAGCATAGAGGGAGTTACCAACCACCACAGTGGATAAACAAGTATGTTGTCTGGTTGTGTGTCTGTTTACCTGTGTCTGTCTGTGTCTCTCTGTCTCTGTCTGTGTCTGTCTATCTCTGTCTGTGTCTGTCTATCTGTCTGTCTGTCTGTGTCTGTCTGTCTGTCTGTGTCTGTCTGTCTGTGTCTGTCTCTGCCTGTCTGTCTGTCAGTCTGTCTCTGTCTGTCTGTCCGTCTCTGTCTGTCTCTCTGTCTCTGTCTGTCTGTCTCTGTCTGTCTCTGTCTGTCTCTGTCTCACCACAGCAATGGTCTGTATTTCAGGTTGTACCGGGTTGTGGCGTACCGTGCATACGTGTTGTGGGTGCATAACAATCGAAGGCTGGGATTTGGAAATTGCATGGTGCTTCCCGATTGTGTAGTGTCGCGAATTTGAGCATAGTTTCCATGTGAAGATGATTCTTACACAGGATTTAAACCTTTTGAGGGACTATGGATTTTTTCAGAACACTGACATGTCGATTAAAGTAGTATTACTATAGCTATGCATTGTTGGTCACAACTGACAAAAAGGCTTTTACTTTTCAAATCATGTATACCCTACCTTATTTTGAAATTTGTGTACTAATAAAGTATGTGAATCATTATGACTTGGATACTTAATGTTTCATGTGTGCTTCTGTCTACCATCGCCTTAAATTAACAGTGCTCTGAGAGCACAGTATATACTTACAGCCCTTTTCACTGTTGTATATCATCATGGTGATTGTGTCTTTTTTACAGCAATATTTGCACAACTTGCAATCCTTGGCGAATGTCCACCATTGCAACTGTTGCCATCCTTCCCACCATGCAGACAAACTAAATGTATTTCGTCCTTGAAGTGGTTTTTAATTCTGTACTGGTTCGGCCACACCGCCTATGCAAGACTAATGAATCCCTAAGGTTTTTGGCTGCGACCGAGTTACCATACGATTACTATATGCCAAATTTCATGATTTCATTTATTTGTAGCACAAAGTGTTTTTGTGGTAAGGGGAGAAATTCACCTGAATTAAAACTCCTTTAACATTGCTAATGTAGAAAAGTAGAGTTTTACAGTGCCCTGGTTTGAATCAGAGGAATTGTCGACTTCCATGTGTCATGTAAAGGCTAGAAGCAAGATAAACTTTGATCGCAGAGCAACTAAGGTGGATGACTGTGACACTGACAAATGTATTTCATGACTGTCGCATGAAGGCAGCCATTATTAAAGTTGGATATTTCATTGAACATCGATTCGAACTGTTGAAGTCTTACAGGTTGTACCAATATTATCATGCATAACTGTGGTAGAGATGTCGGTAGCATACCGAAGTTTGTTAAGGAAGCGTTGAGTAGTGCAAAGCCACAACATTTCCTCTGCTCCAAACACTTTGAGGAGAGCCAGTTTCACCTTGACTACCAGCAACAGCTACTTCCTGATGAGATGAAGCCTAAGCGTTCAATTCGGAGATTAATAAAAGGGGCAGTACCATCAATTTTTGCTCTTTCGACCAGCAAGACACGGACATCTTCAGTACATCAATTGCAGCAGAAACAGCAGCAGAAGGTAAGAACATCAGTGGAGCACTGAAAGGGTTAATCAGCCTACTGTCATTTGCTTAGTGGGATACTGGCACTGTATGCGTTTCAATTTGCAACAGTTAATGGATGTACTTTTCCATGCAGCTTATTGAAGACCTTCTGAGTACAACGCAGCCTACATTGCAAGACCTTGTGACAGAGCAACGGTCTGTCCAACGCCAGCTGAGTGTAATTGTATTGCCTCTTCAGCATACAAATCATTAGTAACTACTCAGGTGAATGTAATTTTAATGAGCCGTACTTTTTGTACCTGTTGCAGAGTAATAAGCATGTCCAGCTACAGAATCAAAGGGATGCAGATAATGACGCGTCAAGACACATGGTGGAAGACCAAATGGAAGACTGTCAAGTGCGTCAAGAATCTATGGAGGTAAGTTTTGCAGAAAACCTAGAGTAATATGTGTGTGGGGTTCCCTATCAGAAGCCTGAAACACTATAAGCCTGAAAATCAAAATCCTGAAAACTATAGACTGAAAGTTCAAAATCCTGAAAGACCAAAATCCTGAAACTCAAAATCCTGAAAACACAAATAATGCTAATATGTCACTATAAAGACATTAATATCTACCAACTGACCCTGACCCTAACCCTAACCCTAAGGTCCATCACTATCGCACATTCACCTGACCCGCGCCCTAACCCTAACTCACTTAAACCGCCCCTAACCCCAATATTTGTCACTATTGCATACATGCCTAACCTGCGCCCTAACCCTAACTCACTTAAACCGCCCCTAACCCTAACATAAAACCAACCGCACACTTACCTGAACCCAACGCATGACCCAACACCACAGGGCTAACAATAGCAAAGCCACAATGACGTCAGTATGTCCATTTTGTGTTTTCAGGATTTTGAGTTTCAGGATTTTGGTCTTTCAGGATTTTGAACTTTCAGTCTATAGTTTTCAGGATTTTGATTTTCAGGCTTATAGTGTTTCAGGCTTCTGATAGGGAACCGAGTGTGGATAAGCATTTAGTCTACTGGTAATCTTATGGTTGTCTGAGTAATGAAAAATCTAAATGAAAAAATTTTTATGGAGTTCGTTATGAGTCCCTTGAATATATTGACTCAGGATCACAGCGATCAAAATGCTTATGCTGTCATGGCAGAGATAATGTGTGTATAGTTTACTTTGTCATTAGTCAAGCATTGACTGATTAACACTTGTTATGTGATTGTAGGTTCAAGCTACTGATATGTATGAAGAGGTAGTCGAAGGCATGAAAGTATACGCAATGGAGATTGGGATTTGCTGTCAGAGTACAGTTGCATGCCAGACAAAGTTTCACCAAAAGAAAGGTAGCAGCATAGGAATTCAAGTCAAGCTAATGGACCTTCTAACAGTACCACGCACCATGATTGATGCAGCTGTACAGGTTCCAGAAGTAGGAGTCTCACCACTGATAGACCACACATACTTTAAAAAATCCAAGGTTGTACAAACAGAATTGAGTGAGGCCAGACCAGAACAGCACAGTTTCACTAATGACAATCATCGCCTGAGTGAGAGTACATGTCACAATGAAAAGGATGAAAGTTGCACTGAAGAGGCCACATATAGCTCCAGTGCATACACCACTGTGAAGATGACAAATTGCAGTACTCCGGTCAAGCTACAAAAGGACGCCCATAACATGAGCATGCATAGCAGCTCCTCAGTTTCTCAGTGGACAGATGATGTGGAAAAGGATCCCGACTGGTTGTACACTTCTGACAACTTGTCTACATCAGAGATGGAAGACACACTGCTGGAACAGGGTGAAGACGAGAAGATGGTAAGTGAATCAAAGTTCATTGTGTTTGAGTCCTGCCTGGATTGTGTGTTGTTAAAACTGACCTGTCCACAATGCCACACACCAGCCGTGAAACTGAGGAAAGTGAAGTTGGGATCCTATGTCTCGGTGAATGTATCATGCATTAGTGGACACGAAGTTCTGAATTGGGAAAGTCAGCCATTAATAGGCCGAATGCCAGCTGGCAGTTTTTTACTGGCATCATCTGTACTTTTCAGTGGAAGTACATATGCACATATAACGTGATTCTGTGCTTACCTAGGACTTGAATTTATAAGTGAAACCACATTCTATTCTATTCAACAAGAGTATTTATTCCTAGTTTTGCAGCATACTTGGACACAGCATCAGACTCGTCTGCTAGAAGATGCAATGGGTAAGGAAGTAAGGTTAGCTGGAGATGGGCGGTGTGATAGTCCAAGTTATTCTGCCAAGTACTGCTGCTATAGCATGATGGACCTGGATTCTGGATTCATTGTTGATTTCTGTCTTGAGCAGGTCTGCAGAGGTGTCTCCACGGTGGCACTGGAGAAGAAAGCTTTTAAGAAGTGCATGAAAAACTTGCTGGATAAAAATGTTAATGTAAGCCTTGTGGCGACAAACAGACATCCTGGGATAAGGTTATTGATGCGCACAGAATTTTCAAAGGTGGATCATCAGTTTGATGTGTGGCATATGACAAAAAATTTAACTAAGAAAATCATTGAAGCTGGGAAAAGGAGAGGCAAGCAAGACTTACTGCAGTGGTGCCACAGTATTTCAAATCACCTGTGGTGGTGTGCTGAAACTTGTGAAGGGGATGAAGTAGTACTAGAGGAGAAATGGTTGTCATTGCTCTACCATGTAACCGACCAACACAGTTGGGGTGGTGGCAAGAAGGTTTCCTGTTGTGGACATGAAATGCCACTCATCGATGGAGATGAGACAAAGTGGCTGGAAGAAGATGATGCCTGTCACAGTGCATTGAAGAGAATTGTTGCAAACAAATTTCTCATTAAAGATTTGAAGCACATCACCAAAGTCTGCCACACGGGTGACCTTGAGGTGTTCCATGCATTACTATGCAAGTATTGCCCCAAGTTTGAGCACTTTAGTTTTGCAGGAATGAAAGCAAGAATCATACTTGCCATCCTACATCATAATGAGAACCTTCATCGTGAGCAAGCAGTGGTGAGATTCCCTACAAAGAAGTCAGCAGCAAAGGGAGAGCTAAGGTATCGCGTGGTGTACCCGAAAGCAAAACAGGAATGGGTAGCCAAACCAATATTTGAGAAGAGAAAGTTTGACTACATATATGACCTGATGTTGGAAGTTATAAAAGCTAAGCGAGGCATCTTGAAAATGCACCCCATGTCTATACCTGACATACCAAAGAATATTGCTAGGTGTGAGTGTCCTGAGAAGACTATGGTGATTGCTAGACATATTTCACGATTTAGTGACTGTAGTAAACATCCAGGTTGAAACAGCACATTTGCTACTGTGGACTGTGTAAGTAAATTGTGACAATTTTTTTCGATTGACCTAATTTTGACTAATAATATCCCCAGCTATTGATGGTAATGGGTGATACTACCCATATACCCTAAATAGCTCACTACAGTTAAAGTAAATTAACTGTTTTATGTGGTTCTAAGCACTGCTACAATATGCAAGATCACCCTTTATTGACCAGATAAAAGTGACACCCATTGGGATGCACCCGGGCATTCTGTACAGCTTCAGAGATCTTACTGGAACTGGCCCACTGGTGGGGCATACCTGAAATGCACCTGTTCACCTTTTCCAACAGGCAACTTGGCTGGCGTTGCAGCAGGACAACAGAATCAAAGCCAGTGATAAGCGATGCCGTCTCCACCTCTTGGCAGGGGAAATGTCTGCATGCTTTACCACCCTTCCCATTTTTTCCAAATGTGCAGCTGAAAATTAAGCTGGACAAAGCATACATCTTTATGTTGACTCACTACTGGCCAAGACAGCACTGGTTCCCTCTCTTTGGTGAATCACGACAAGTTACCCCACTCAGTGGACCAACTAAACACTGGAGTGATCAGAGATGAACAAGGAAATCTTGCCTATCGAAGAGGAAAAGATTTTCCATAAGTTTTACAAGTTTTTTCAAGCCCCAGGAAAGTGACATCCGTCTAATCCTGTCTTATGTATTAACGAATACAGACAGGTGCATAATGTGCTATAAAAGGACATTTTTTCGATATCTCAGCTAGTCGCACCCTGGATGCACCGTTATCATACAGACTACCTTCAAAACCTTCAGGAAAGGGGTTCTCCATCTAAGACCCCGTATGAAATGGACACCTACATGGGTTCTTTAACTAGAAACTACTCAACAGAGCCCCCTTTGACCCAGATGTCAAAGCCTCACCTAAATGTTTACACATGAAGCAATGACATTTGATGGGCTGTAACCTTCAGACTGGAGGGTCTCCCATCAAGTCGATGTAATGCTTTCGCTCAGGACCAAACCGTCCTTCATGGCAATGATGATTGACCTATTCCTGAACCAGGCCATACACCGACCCACTTTTTTCCCCTAAATCGCAGGGTGATAGGAATAGTTATCCATACTCTGGATGTTCACAGACTAATTGGGTTTTATGCCCATAACACAGAGTGTAAAATAGTTGAGGATTTTGTCTCTTTGCACACCCTGGCTGTGTGGAAAGAAGTGGTCATACTGCACATTTCATCCTCTTTTCTCCAAGGTAATTACATTTGGCTACCTGTACTGTGGAAACACATTGCATGGAAGTATTAGAGCTCACTACAGAAGAGCGATGGCCTCTTCAGGAGACTTAAGGAACGTGACACCAATGCTATCATTGAAGTAGCTAGTTGTTCCTTGGTTCAGACTTTATGAAAAAATGCAAGCTGGACAAAATCACAATGGCCAGAGATAGATTGGCCTGGGCTGTCTTCCACGGTTTCCTAGGGAAACATCTAGCAGACCAGATAGCCTTCATGGTGAGCTGTGGAAGGCAACCACGTGGAATAGTACAACAGTGGAATTGGAGGAAGGGTTGGGAGGGTGGCCTAATGGTTAAGGTGTTTGCCTTAAAAACACAAGGTGCAGGGTTCAAGTCTCACAAGGGATAATTGGCTAGGCTTAAAGTGGCTCGCAAGGGCAGTTAGCTTAGTACTAATCTATGAACCTAATCTATGAACCTATCAAAGTTGTGTGAATTATTACCAGAAAGATGTCCATGTCTTCCATGTTGCTGTATTCCTTCACACCCTTCCCATCCTGTGAGTGTGCACTTGCTCCCGTGGGTGGCAGTGGACGGACTATGCCATTTGTAGGCCTGGCTCCTAATGGTGATTGTTATTAGGGCTGGTGTGTGTGGACATCAATTTTGTAGCCCATGTTCATAGAGCTATACAAAATGCAGAGGCACGTAGTACGGAAACATTGGAGTAGTGGCCATGATGTAGGCGAAAGATAGGGAACCACATGTGAAATAATGCAACATGGCAAAGAATGACACTTATGTTTACAATTTTACGAAACAATTCTTTCCAAACTGGCTGTAAAGAGGGACAGTGATATGGGCTGATGAGACATGCAGTGGGTGTCTCCTCCACAGGTGGTGGCACATAGTGTGGAAGAAAATGTCCATAGATCCTGGTCCTTAAATGTGGTAAGGGTAGGTGACTGTGTTTGCGAGCATTTAACCAATATGACACTTCAGAGGAATGGTTAGGATGTAGGCATTAGAGTTGTCTAAACTGGGTGTAGTTGCCAGGTAAGAGGATAAGAGCAAGGCCTAAGGTAAGGTTTGTGGTAGAGGACATGCAAGTGGTGTGTGTGACACAAGATGCAGAGCACAGAACAAAAGGCAAACGGAATGCTGTAGCAACCCCCAACAGGAACAGCCAAAAGAGTACTTCCATTGCCATTTGAATACAGATTAATCCATTGCCATTTGAATACAGATTAATCCAGTCTTTATGATTAGTTATTCTACAGTTGGACAGACTATCAGTGAGTTGGCACATGTAAACTGTGAAAACTAAGAACTGATGTTTGGTTACAATTTGATTCATGCAACAATGACTTTGTCTGTTGAGTTCAATACAATGTCTAACATGGTGCTACGATGAATTCATGTGATGTGAAATGGAGTCTACAAATGTGTTATGCATGGTTTGTGATGTGTAATTTTAACAGTTTTCATGACTTGATGAATAGAGTTTAACCGGATGACTGGTTCTTGAGTTGGTAATGGATGGAATCGATAAGCTATTTAAGGTAGAATTGTATTAATGCCAGTGCATGGACTGGCTATTACATGCAGTCGCTGTAAATGTATCTTTTTGGCTTAAACTGTGAACGGTATGATTACAGTCCTGCACATTCTGCCCTTGGCAAGTGCCATGTACAATGGAATAACAATCCTGTCATGAAATAGTGAAGCATTCATGTATGGAGTAGCACTGAGGGAGCAGGCAGTAAAGTAAGGCATAGGAATTTGTAACAAGTTGGTCCGGTTGATGAAACACATGTAAATAAAAACCTGTTTCTTCTGCTTGTCGGTCATTTGGGAACAAGTAGCTAAGCATGCAAGTTGGCAATTTTGAGGTACATGGTGTTCCTGCTGTTGAGCAGTTGGGGCTCTGGACAAGTACTAACAATTAGAGAATATCCGTACTGGTATTGTGAAGTGATACTAAATCTTTCTGAAATAGTAACATGTATGTGTGCTGTTAGAATTAATTAAAATAACAAAGGTCAATCGATTGGCACACGTTCTTTTATAAGATCTGTCATGCTATGCAGATGTAGATCAAGAGACCACTAATCTTGTGGAATGTCTTGTATTAGCCCGGATTTGCAGTAGGGGTTGTGTGAATGATGGAGCGGTATGGAGTTGTGTATGATTCCTTTTTATTTTTCGGCAGCTGGAGCTTATACAGTGTGTCTAGTAAGGACTGGTCCTTGGTGAATAAATGTCAGCATGTAGAGTAATTTGCTGGGCAAGCATTGCATGTATCTGGAAGCCTCTTAGATGCAGGTGTGTAATGCTAGTGGTGGTGTGAGTGGATCAGGCTGTAGATGCAGGGGTGTAATGCTAGTGGTGATGTGAGTGGATCAGGCTGTAGATGCAAGTATTGTGGCGTGATGCTGGCTACCTTGACGAGGTACAGAGGCTTTTCACAATAGTGCTGTGGGAATTGCCACTTTTGCACATTGTAAACCAAAAGCCAGCTTATCTGGATGTCATTTATGATGGATCAGTTGACGTCTGGTACATTTTGCGAAATTAAATGGTATTTGATCACTGTAGATTTGTAAGGTCCATTAATATCATAACTGTTTCACAGGTGCCAGATCATCATTATGCTGCAGTTTTAATGTATACAGGGGTATATTTATAGAGAAATGGATAGAGCGCATACTTATTTGTAAATGGAGATACTGTAATTAAAGCAAAATATGTAGTAAGACCATGCATACTAACCGGTGAAATTCTGAGTATATGTTGTTGATTTGGGTTGTAACTGTAGATGTGGTTGGAAACACAAAATTGCCTATTGCTGGAACTGTGAAAGTCCAGCAAAAAAAGTAGACTATAATCTCACTTTTCTGAAGAGCCCTACCGATACGTGACAAAGTACAGGCAGAAGTACAGTAACGGCTACAAAAAGGAAGAGCATAAATTTGCAATGACCATGCGTAGACTAACTGCATGTTTTTGCATAAGCAGATATCTGGCACAATTAAACAGTACAACAAATTACAAGTGGTATGCACTACCATAAATTTTTTTAAATTATGACTCAAAAAAGCATGTGGGTGCTGTCATGCAAGTGTGTGAAATATTTCATGTTTATAGTGTATCATTTGTTAGCTATTTAAACAAACAGGAAGGAAAAATAAGTAGCAGTTTGATGCTTTGCAAAGCAGTGATTATTGCCAGTGCTATGTAGCTTGGTTTTAAATTTGACAGGAGTAGTGCAACAATAAAGTCTCCCACTGTAAGGAGGGAAAGGCTGACAAGCAAACAGTACATTAGTCCGGTCACCTGCTGTGAGCTGTCAATTATGTGCAGATAATGGGTCAAATTACCCTTAGCTGTTTGACAGCTAGGGAAGGTAGGTGTGAAGTGGGAGGGGAGATGCCTTGAAGAGCTAGATTTCAGCCTTCACAAAAGAAAGCAACTTAGCATTTCTAAGATGAAAGAGCTATAATATGCACTTTTCAGTTCTGTTCTGTAGCATTTGCACTGCTTGTGTTTGAAGTGGTCATTGAAAAAGGATAACATTTTAACCAAAAGTAGTGGACTTTAAGAGTGCAGTGAATGCCTGTTAAGTCAATGAGGTGACAGCAGCTTATGGCAAAAGATGGCAGATCTGATGCAGTTTGTTTGGAGACAAACCATGCATTCTGGGATACTTAGAGGCAGAGTAAACAGTTTGATTTTTTTCAATATGCCAGATCCCATGTGGTCAGAGTCAGAAATTGCATCTAAAAATATCTAAAAAGCTCTAAATATCAGAGTGCTGTTCAAATGTAGGAAACATCAAACCATGATGAAATTAATATGTTTTTTGAGTCTGAGGGAGCGGTTGTCCTTTAAAGAGTGAGGTATTACAGTAGTGCTGATGGTGGTACTAAAGGCAAGGTAGCAGCCTGGAAAATGTGACATGCTGAAGGCAGCTCTGCTGATCTTACCTAAACTCAAGCTGGAGTACATCTTCACAGCTCTTTTGTTATGGTGAGTACACATAACTTCTGTTTACAAAGATTTAGGTGCATCAGCATGTGATTGTACTTCCAACCTTCATTACCTTTAAGTAATTTAATTAGTACACATTTACTAATAAAGTGTTACTGTAGTACTAATAAAGTGTTACTGTAGTACTTCTTTTGGTTGTAAAAATTACTTTCTCTACCTTTTGCTTGTGTGTTTTCATTCTTTCTCCATTGTTAGTTACCTTTGGTCTCCTCCAAAAATAGCCCCATACCTCTCTTAACTGCTGTGATTCATGTGTCAAACTGTGATTTTTGGCCCTCAGATTTAGCTTTGCCCCACCAAGATTAACTAATGTTCCTCATAAAGTCAGATCAATTTATGGGTGCATAGCTTACAATATAAATAAATTGTCTATACAAATATTCCATATCACTAACTTTTTAGGGATTAGTATATGACAGTCTATTGTGAAAAATAAGAAAATGCTCACCATTCTGATCCTGTATCATGATTTTTATAGGCCAGTGCTATTATTTGTAATGCTTGGAGATTGAAAGGTATGCTTAGTACAGTGTATTGTGGCTGTGTGTTCAGGGTAGCACCTTAACAATGCAGAGAAGCGTTCCATTTGCCTCAGAAAACTAATGGTTATAACTGTGAGTGCACTGAAACAAACATACTGTGTCATGTGGAGCTGTCTTTGAGATTGAGTAACAGCTTTAGAAAGTCTGTGAGAAGTGCAACTCTCTGTACTGGACTGGTTATTTCACATTGGACTAAAATTGACCAGCACCATTTTGTCAAAAGCAAATGGTAGAAAGTCAGGAAGCCTAAAGAGTGTTTTACATGTAAGTCTAAGCTGATTTTACTTTCTAAGTGGTGGCCCCTGTCCCTTAAATTTCCTTTATAAATAAAACAGTCATCAGGGTCACACTTGAACGTGACATAATTGTCAAAGACCAATTATTAAATGTTATTACTCCCACATTCAGGCTACTGTGTTCATTGAACTGCCATTCAGTAACCCATTTTGCTATAATGACCTCTCAATTCTACCAGTGCAAATGCAAATGATACAGAGTTTACATTTGCTTTCATTTTGTGTATTTATTTATGCTATCTTCTTTTACCTTTAAGGCTTGTGCAGTTGTGCTCAGGGAGCCTTGGTAGTTTGATAGGCTATACTAGGAGTGAGAACAGAACTCCACATTGTCTGCAAGTCCTCTTGTTCATAGAGTTACTGCTATCTAATGTGTGCTGATGTACAGCTGGTTAAATTGCTAGTGTTACAGATCTACACAATGTGTGATGTATTTTTTACTTTCATTTCAGGAAAGCCTATATGGCTTCACCATCCTTCAAAAGATACATTACCCACTAGGACAAAGTCATTAATTTCTACTATTAGAAGTGTCCATCCAGACAATGTTGATGTGTCATGGAGTGTGGATGGTAATGCAATATCTAAAGATGTGTCAACAGCTTCTCTGATACTAGAGAAGGGACATTTATACAGAATAAGTAGTTCTTTATCTGTCTCAGTCACTGACACAGTAACACATGAGGTTTTCTTGTACAATCATACTTGTCCCATGATTCAACAATACTATAATTCTACAAATATTTGAAATGTTGAAGTTAAAGCTTAACTTCTCACATAATTTGCAGAGGAATTTCTCAACACCTGCATGACATACCATAGACAAAGATAAATCTGCAGTTTACCCTTCAGGTACTGCTGACATTTAGAGAAAAGTCAGAAAATTCTTCTTGTAATTCTTCTACACGTTCACCATTTCATGCCCTCCCACCACAATAGGACAAAACTGCCCAATTCAGGACTTCACTGCAGGAAGTGAGACCGGTAGCAACCCCATCAACTTACTGGGTACAATGATACTGTTTATAAGAAGTTTTTTTTTTCTTTCTTGTGACATCCTTCCAGAGGAAGATATGTATCTGGTGCACAGATCCTTGGAAAGAGACATCTTCTAATGACTTTCAGTCAGTCCTTACACAAGTCGAGTGCATGAACATTTTGTAGTCAACAAAGGAAATGTAATAACCATGACATGCAGTTGAATTTACTTTGGGATATATGTGCTATGTGCAATTTCATTAAAACATTAGGAAATAAAAATTTGAAGTACTTAACTATCTGTCTGTATAAATAAATCCATTCATCCATAACAAATGCATGAAAATAAAAATATTTACACTGCTGGCACTGGGGAACAGAAATACTTTCAAATCTTTTCCACTGATGGGACTGGAGAACAGAAATATTTTCAAATCCTTTCCTTTCCAGTAGCAGCTGTCACTTATACATGAAACTGCAAGGATCCCTCAGAGCAGTGACAGTTTTGACATCTGAGTGAAAACTTTGGGTGAAGGGGTAGTCAATTCATCTTGGACTACAAAAAGGTACTCTGAACAAAGGCCTGCAATTGAGTTACATTTTTGGTTGCAGCTGTGTAACTTCTTAGTTTACAATAACACAAGGCCTGAGACACAGACAAATGAGGGCTATTTAAGAAATAAAAGAAGGAGTCTTGTTACAGAAGGTATGTAAGATGACAGTGACTGACACAAATCCCATTATATGTCAATGCGATGGGAATACACCACTATTTCCTTATGTCTAGCATGACCCATATCAAGCAGACTCGAAATGCTTTATGGGAAAGGAAAAAGGCTTGAATTAAAACACAATCCTGTTCATAAATCGTGCCCCATTGGCAGCCATTTTGCATAAAACATAACACAATTCTATAGGAAGCAGTCAGAGTGATTTTGAGATATTAAAATAGTTCAGAAAACAGAGTGAAGTTTTCTTTTAAAGAAAATAAGTAGAAAGATCAGGGAAAATGTATACAATTATACTTATTTTTTCTAACATATAATTATACATGTTAAGTTGTCAATCTCGCCTTCATTCTTGCTTGATGGGTTCGGAGCCGATCCTCGGCTCCGACTCGGCACTTTGCTAAGCTCGAGAGTCACTTATACCAGCTCGAGGCAGCCCCATATCCCATGATGCAAGGCGGTAAGTACCCAGATCTCGTTTGCCGCTTCGCTGATGAGGTCCTCCTTTTGCCAGCTCCTGTTAAGTGTTTAATATTAAACTATATTAGCCCCCTTTTTCACTTCAATCTTTATTTTTAACGTTTTTAGTTTATACCAAGCCCTTTTCTGACTAATTTTTCCCTTCCTCCTTAATTTTTTTAGTCAGGCCTTCTCCCCTCCCATCCCCCCCCCCCCTTGTCAGGGTGTGTGTGTGTGTGTGAGAGGTTAGTTTCTCCAATACCTTTGGGATAATTTTTTATCTTTGGGACTGTGTTGTGTGTGTGTTTTTCAACTATGTCCAAAGAAAAGGTCTCAGGCTTTAAGAAGTGTGACTCGTGCTGTCAGAAGATGTCTCTGACAGACGGTCACACTTCTTGCTTATACTGCCTGGGACCTCTCCACCTGCAGGACTCCTGTGCAGTTTGTCATTCCTTTAGCCAAAGAGTCCTGCAGGAGAGGAGAAATAAATTGATTTTAAGGGGTCTTCTTAAGCCGGAGGGCTCTTCGGCTAAGTCAGCTCCGACCAAGACTTCTAAGTCTTCCAAGGCCCAGGCTTCTGTGTCTAAGCCTGCGGCCTCAGCTCCGACTCTTTCTGAGTCGAGATCGGCTCCGGCTGGAGCCGATCCTGGGTTGCTTAAACCTTCGGCACCGATGGCTATCGGTGCCGATACTGGGTCAGTCACATCGGTGTCGGCTCCGACTGGCTCCGACCACCATGTGGCTCAGACTTCGGTGTCGGCGCCGACTGGCTCCGACACCGTTACTTTTGTGTCTGTATCAGCTCCGGCTGGAGCCGATGCATCGAGACCTTCTGTCGGTGCCGAAAAGTCCTCGGCTCCGACTGTTTCTATGGTTTCGTCGGCTCCGATGGTTCCTTCGAGGAAGAGGTCCAGGTCCCCTTCCTTGGAGCCAATACTCTCGGCTCCGACCTCACCTCTCCTCTCGGAGCGGAGCCATCGGAACCGATCATCTAGGTCATCCAGGCTTTCTGACCATGATTTGGAGAGGGTGGTTAGTAGATTATTGAAATCACAGGCACTGGCCCAGATGCTACATAGTCCGTCTCAACAGACGACTATGAGTCCACACCCTCTTGTAGTTCCTCCTTCGACTCTACCTCAGAGTTTGGAGCTGGAGTCTTCGGGAATAGCTTCTGCTATGGCTGAGGGGCGGATACCCCCCCCTTCTGCACCCTCAGCATCTACTCTTATCTCCTCTTCGAGACCTTCCTTAGAGGGATTCGGTGGTCGGGCTTCCCTGGTCTCCTCCGAGGGGGTGAGTGGCATCGGACCCTTGTCCGACCCCGCTCTTCCCCTTGGAGCCTCGGCCTTGGTGAGCTCGGCTCTGACATCTGCCTCGGAGCCTTCCCTTTCAGTGGGCCCTGGAGTTCCTGTTTCTTCGGAGCGGGTTCTCTCGGACCTCCCTGGGAGGGGGGCCTTTGAGGTAATGAAGAGTGTGCTGGCCACTGGTCTCAGCCAGCAGTCTATTCCCTTAGCTCCTCCCTCTACAGTGCCTGTCGATGTCTCTGCCATCCCTCTTGCTCCCGGACCCAGAGATCCTCTGCCTCAGGTTTCCCCACTGGGAATAACCCTCTCTTCCGAGGATTCTCCTGATCACTCAGGGGATCCTCCGCGCAAGAGGACGTGTAAGAGGAAACACGTAGACTCCCCCGAGTCTATCACTTCAGATACCGACTTAGATGAGTCGGAGGGATCCCCAAGATCCCCCTCTGAGGATGTCTCATTTTCAGACATCCTAGAACTCCTTAAACAGAGGGGAAACTGGCCCTCCACTAATCCCTCTGAGGATGAGTCGGTATACCTGGAGGCGTTTGGATCTCGGCCCTCCACCTCCTGGGTGTCTCCTCCTTTTGACCCCCTTATGCAGGTTATTGCTCAAAAGGCGTGGGCTGCTCCTGACTCTGTAGAGCCAGTTCCTAGGAGGCCTTCTAAATTTATTACTGCCCCTGCGGACAAGCAATTCCTCACGAAAGGTGTCCCTGCTGATGCCATGGTGGTGGCGGCTGCCACTAAGAAGGAACTTGCAGATCCTTCCGTACCTGTCCATCCTCCTAATAAGGAATCTAGGACCATGGATAGGTATGGTAAGCGGATGTTTTCTTCAGCGACCTTTGCTATGCGCTCGCTGAACTACTTATGTCACTTCACCAGACTCCAAAGGGGCATCCTTAAGGAGCTAGGTGAAGTAGTACAGGATCCCACAGCTGCAGGAGCTCAAGAAAAAATTGCTTCGCAGCTAGGAACCCTAAATTCTATTGCTAACTCCTCCATGCGACTGATATCATATGCAGCAGATGGAGCGAGTAGGGCCGCAGGCACAGGTGTGGCTCTTAGACACCAAGCCTGGATGCGGCTCTGTAATTTTGCAGATCCCTTTAAGGCGTCCTTCACAAACTCTCCCTTTGATGGGTCAGCTTTGTTTGGCCCTCAAGTGAAGGAAACATTGACCAGGTGTGAGCAGGACGGCAAGACTCTTTCTGCCGTAGGGGTCCGTTTTCCACCCCTTCTAGACCTTACCCTAAAGGACAGAAGGGTGGCAAAATGTGGTTCCGCAAATCCCAAGGAGTCACACCGGATACACGTGGTCAGTTTACCCCTAGAGGCAGAGGGGGTAACAATAACAGACGCTGCCCTAGAGGCAGAGGGGGTCCACAAAACCAGGGAAGCAGAGAGCCTCTCTCTGACAAGCCCTTTCAGCATCCCTGAGATGTTGCCCGACTGTCCATCCTTGGAGGCAGTCGGGGGAAGACTATCGCTGTACCCAGAAGCCTGGCATTCCCTCACTCAAGACAGATGGGTACAGTCGATCATATCCGAGGGTTACAAAATTCCTTTCGAGGAAAATCCCTTTTCTCTCTCATATTCCCTTCCAGATGTACCACCCGGTCTAAGGGAAATTGCAGAGTTAGAAGTATTCAAACTTCTACAAAAAAGAGCCATTCAGCCAGTTACATTAGACCATTCAGAACCCAGAATCTACTCAAGGTTCTTTTTGGTCCCCAAAAAGACGGGAGACTGGAGACCAATATTGGATCTCAGCAGACTCAACAAGTCTGTGAGAAAGACAAGATTCCGAATGGTCACACTTCAATCAATTCTGCCCTTCCTAGAGAAGGACAACTGGATGTGCTCAATAGATCTTCAGGATGCGTACTATCACATAAAAATTCACAGGCGCTCCAGAAGGTTTCTCCGCTTTCGGCTGGGGTCCAGTCACTTCCAATTCAGAGCCCTGCCCTTTGGTCTCACTACAGCCCCCAGAGTGTTCACCAAATGTATGGCAGTGGTCACGGCTCACCTGAGACGTCAAGGATTCCAGGTGTTTCCGTATCTAGACGACTGGCTCCTTTCAGCCACCACCAGGCATCAACTTCTTCAAGCCAGAGATTACACAATAAATCTTTGCACTCAGTTGGGAATTTCAATCAGCTACGAAAAATCCTCCTTATTGCCCTGCCAGTCTATTACTTTCATAGGCGCAAACTTAAACACCGTTCAGATGTCAGCTACCCTCACAGAACAAAGAATTTCAGACATTCAAAGTCACGTGAGGATCATTCTAGCCAGCAAGAAAGTACAGGCCAGAATGGTTCTAAAGGTGTTGGGCCTCATGGCTGCGGCCATTACCCTTCTTCCCTTGGCCCGCTTCTATATGCGCCTGCTTCAGTGGATGTTGTTCACTCAGTGGTCTTACCAACAACTTCCGATGCATCACCAGATATTTGTGACTCAGATTTGCAAGAATCATCTTTCATGGTGGATTACTTCTCCTCAGATTCACCAAGGCAGACCCTTTGTACCCCCAGCCCCGGTAGCCACTGTCACTACGGACGCCTCCCTGATCGGGTGGGGGGGTCATAATCAGGACAGGATGGTTCATGGGACGTGGCAACCGTTCGAATACCACCTGCACATAAATGTCCTAGAGATGAGAGCAGTGCTTTTAACGTTGCAAGCCCTCAACGACTTTCTTCCCTTGGGGACAATTGCAGTTCACACAGACAACATGTCTGTAGTATGGTATATCAACAAACAGGGCGGAACCAAATCCTACCCCTTGTGTCGAGAAGCTCTCAGACTTTGGCAATGGGCGATCTCCTCTCATCGGTTTCTGGTAGCAACGCATATCCCTGGGAAAACCAACATTTTAGCGGACAGATTGAGCAGAGCTATTCTCATGCCTCACGAGTGGTCTCTCAAACAATCTATAGTGGAGGAGATTTTTCTAGAATGGGGCTGCCCATGTTGCGATCTTTTTGCTACTCCCCAAAACAGCAAATGCCCAGACTTCTTTTCTCTCTTCCCACTGCCAGGCCATCCCCCCAGAGACGCTCTAACCCAGGATTGGCCCCAGGGACTTCTTTATGCTTTTCCTCCTTTTCCACTGATTCCACAACTACTCCAAAAAGTGACCGTTTTGAGAGCCAAAATGATTCTCATTGCTCCCTATTGGCCTCGACAAATTTGGTTCCCGTTCCTCCATCGTCACCTTTTGGTGCAGCCGTGGCATCTGGACCCAGTACCAGACCTTCTGATTCACCAATCGGGTCAGCTGCACCGGTCTATCCCTTCTCTCAACCTCACAGCATGGTTGCTCCACTTCCTTCCTTAGCCAGGCTTCCTATGATCTCTAATCCTGTTAGGGATATCATAGTAGCTTCACTAAAATCCTCTACTAGAAGGATTTATACCAGCAAATGGAAACGCTTTTCTTATTGGGCAAAAGCTAAGAATATTGATCCCTTTACTGCTCCAGTTCAAGCAGTTTTGGATTTCTTAGCGGAAATCTTTCACGCGGGCTCTTCTTCTTCCACTGTCAAAGTTCAGTTAGCTGCTATCTCGAACTTTCATGTCGGGTTCGCAGATCACAACATCATGTCCCATAGGCTTTGTAGAGCCTTCTTAAAAGGAATCTTTCTCCTGAAACCTCCAGTCAGGAGTCCTCCTCCTCAATGGGACCTAAATTTAGTGCTGACATCCTTGATTCTTCCTCCCTTCGAGTCAGCTGTTTCATGTTCCCTGAAATTTCTTTCATGGAAAACTTTATTCCTGGTTGCTATTACATCGGCTAGGAGAGTGTCTGAACTTCATGCTCTATCGGTTCGCCCCCCATATTTAGTCTTCCACAAAGACAGAGTATCATTGAGAACTAATCCGACCTTTTTGCCTAAGGTCGCCTCAAAGACTAATTTGAATCAGGCTATTGATCTCCCTGTATTTTTCCCAAACTACTCAAACAGATCGGAACAAAAATTACACTATCTTGATGTTCACCGCCAACTTAGATATTATTTGGACAGAACAAAACAATTCAGGAAATCCGATCAGCTCTTTGTTTCTTATGCTGATAACAAGAAAGGCCTTCCTGTCTCAAAAGTGACCTTATCTAGATGGCTTTCTTCTGTAATCTCTGAAATTTATCAGCTCAGGGGAAAACAGCTGTGCTCGAAACCTAAAGCACATTCAACCAGAAGCTTAGCCACTTCCACAGCCTTTCAAGCTAGACTTCCATTAGACACTATTTGTGCAGCAGCCACTTGGGCCACTCCTCATACCTTTGTTTCCCATTACAAATTGGATTTGGCCTCCAGGGACAGAGCCAGTTTTGGCTCTACAGTTCTCAAGAGTCTGTTCCATTGAGCCACCCAGGATATAGGTGCTAGGGACGCAGTCCCATCAAGCAAGAATGAAGGCGAGATTGACAACTTAACATTGAGAAGTTATGTACCTACCATAACGTTCCATGTTAGTTGTCTTCTCTCGCCTTCTTTCTTGCGACCCTCCCTCCTTCCCCCTGGCCTGGACAGACCTTTCTCTCTATATGAAAGCATGCTTCTGAAGACCATACTTTGCTAGTACTCTTCCTTTGGAAGTTATTTATGCTAGGTGTTATTGCCTATAGACAACAAACGAGATCTGGGTACTTACCGCCTTGCATCATGGGATATGGGGCTGCCTCCAGCTGGTAAAAGTGACTCTCGAGCTTAGCAAAGTGCCGAGTCGGAGCCGAGGATCGGCTCCGAACCCATCAAGCAAGAAAGAAGGCGAGAGAAGACAACTAACATGGAACATTATGGTAGGTACATAACTTCTCATTATAAAAGTTTAAGTAAAAATGTATAAAATTATACTTGTTTATTTTTTTCTAACATATAATTATACTTTTAATTAATAACATAAAACAAAAAAGTAAGACTTTTAGGAACTGAAGTGCATAAGTAGCATGTTTAGTAAAACTATTGAAAGACACAAGCAACATATAATACAAAACTATATCATGAATTTGATATTTTGTTCTTCCTTTTCATTATCTGAAGCTGTTCCCCCCCATTTTAATGTTAATGGGCAATCTTTGTCAACATGAAATTCTTAAAATTCATGAATGTGATTACATATTGATGTGGATGTATAATTAAGGTCCCTGTATATGCAGTGTACCACATAAATTCATCTAGGTGCAAGGGCACCATGTGCACCCTTGTGCCATTCATTTGTTTGAATTATTTTTTGGCTCAGAACCACATTGCCTTCACTATTTGTGCTCCAGTAGTAGGATCAGCAAAGCTGGTACTGTGTCTTATGGTGAGATGTTAATAATTCCTTTCTGTTATTGCAGAGACTGAATTACAGACTGCCCACTTGTCAGAAACAATTGTGGTGACAGGAAGGAGGTGCTTTTGTATAATTGTCAGCAAGGTGTCTTCCTCTTTCCAATCCATGAATGTACGATATCCAGTTTTTGTCATGGAGTCATAAATTCTAAAGACCCAGCAGTTCTTTTTGTCAAGGTTATGACTCTTATTATACGTTGCCTTCAAAATAGACTTTCATCTTTCAGGACCTTCTTGGCAGGACTTCCCCAGAAGCATAGGGTCCTGCATCAGTTTCCATGTGCAGACATCCTGGATAAAGTTGTACCAGTCTACCTGTGCCTCAGAGGAGACGATTTTATGATCAGCGGCTATGGTAACTGGGACCTTTCTAGCCCACCAGTACACATTTTTCAACAGTGCTGGAAGAAGAAAGTGTCATTTAAAAGTCCATTCTTACTCCTGCACTTCTTAGCTCTACATTTCCAAGTAGCAGATGAATTTATGTAGCAATGCTGACAGGATACCCACACTTCAGGCATTTCAGTTCATTAGGAATACTTCCAAAGGACTGGAAGAATGCAATAAGCTCATTCAGTTCCTGCTTTTTATTAAACTTCATTCCTTCTCCAGTACATTGTTCTGCATGCATTTTTCCCAGTATTCCTATTTTTTCTATTTGATTTGCTCCTAACATTTTCTAAAGATCCTATTTCCAGTTCTTTTATCTCTGTTACTACCTTCACTACTTCTAGTACAGTTGGTTTAGACTTTGAGTTCCATTTTCTAGTAATTGTTTTTTGGTAGCTAACAGAATTAAACTCTACAAGGCCTTAATATGTCTGGGCAATTCTGATTCTATAGCACACTTCAAAAACTAATTTCCTTAGTTACACCAATTTGCTCACCCAGTATTTCTGACAAAGTAGTCTGTGGGAAATTTGCCAACTCATTACATTCTCCCCCAAAAATTAAGAAATAAATATATATATATATATATATATATATATATATATATATATGTATATGTATATATATGTATATGTATATATATATATATATATATATATATATATATATAATGTTCCCAATTACTTCTTTCTTCCCCATCACTCCTCCAACATTTGCAGTCTACCCAAGGAAATATTATTTTGAGTCTGCTTGAGGTATAAAAATCTTATGTAAGCACTTCCAGGCACAAATTCTTAATTTTCTAGAATTTGTTGCATATTTGGGAACCATAGATATAGCCTTCCATTATTTCTTTGTGAAACTTTTCTGAGTGATTCCTCTAGTTATTTTGCAATATTTTATATGCCCTACTAATTATCATTTTTAAGAGCAGCTTCTGTTCTAATTCTATTATTATTATTTTATTTATTTATTTATTCATTCATTCATTTATTTATTTCAGAATGAAGACTGTATTGCTCCTGGCTTTTCTTGCTTATGTTATTGAATATTTTAATCCAGTGTGTATTTTTTATCTGTTGTGGCAGTTATGAATCATGATTTCATGGTTTCATTCAGCCCCTGGTTGATTTGCTCAGCCTGCTTTTTTATTTTGTATTTTGATTATTCGCCAGGAAAGTAGGAAGTAGCAGATTTAAAAATGGCTAATGTGGATTGATTGCTGTCATAACTCTCAACTGCTCTGGATATTTGTGGGATTTAATGAACTCAGTGTAGGAATAGTGGGAGGCCTACACTGAGTGTACTGCGGCCGTGTCTGTGGCTTCCCCTCGACAGCATGCCTTACATATTAATGAAGGAGTGCTACTGAAAGGCAGACATGTCACACGATTACAGAATCAGCGTAGGGGGTGTGTTACAGCATCTGGAGATGAGTAACTGCACTTTTAAAGTGCTGTAATGCATTGAAATATAAAATTAAAATATGCTATTTCCTTTTTATTTATTTATTTATTTATTTTGTGTATGTGTGTTTATGTGGCGCAGCACTTAGCAATGAACATGTGCAGACATCTAAAAATAGAAACTGGATATGTTTAATTTTCATACAAAGGTCAAGCTTAAGCATAGCTAAGGGGGGTTGCATGGTGCGATGAGCTGCTTAGCGGTGCTTAAATGTATTGGAGAGCTATATAGAAATGTATAGCAGCTTTCAACATATCATCATAGCTGAATGGTTACAGTCATGGCCCTGTGTGCAGTGGGTGCATGGTTTGAATACATAGACAGACCATTCAACTTTTCTATTTGATAGCAATATGTCATAATTTTTTTTATTTTATTAATGATGTATGTATTGACATTTGTTAATCGGGTTAGTCCAGCTGGGCCAGAAGCTCATTTTCAGTGGAGACCAGAGGAGAAAAAATTCAGTTACACACAGGTCCACAATACCTAAAATACACACTCCAAGATAAAAAAAAATAAAATACAAAGGGCCAAGAAATATAGAAGTGCAATACATACACATAATAATAACATAGTAGTAATGAACTAATAATTTCATTTTAGTCTTTTTTTTGTTTATTTTTTTAAATGGTTTGCCCTTAGGTAAGCTCTGCTAAGCATTGCTAAGCCAAGCTAAACAGTGCTTAAACAGGACTTATTTTAGCAGTGCTTAGCAATGTGCAGCTCTGATTAGCTGGTTTGGCCACTGCTAAGTAATTCAAGTTTAAGCAGTCCTCAACTCAGCTAAGCTGGTTTGAATACCGCTAAGCATTGCTAAGCATTGGCAGTTTAAGCAATACTCAGCTGAGCTCAGTGGGTTTGTAAAGTGTTAAGCAAAGCGCCACATTTTTAAAAATGGCCCAGTGGCAGCAAAGGGTGGGAAAACAGCCTTATTTAAGCTGATCAGGTGAGAATACAGCCAAAACCAGTTAAAGTTTGACTCTTGCAGGAACTATGGCAGGAGTTGGAATGGGTATGCACTTCTGGGCACAGCAGTGGGGCATTTTGGAGTCCAAGGTCATGGTTAGACTCCTTATTAAAAACCATGATATCCGGCTCCTGCAGGGCAGGTTCCAGGGACAGAGGCCTGGGACTGACTGGCATGCGACTTTACCAGTGCAACTGGTATCCCCTACACAGGTGAGCATGTGCATCACCATTATGACAACCTGAAGCATAGGAAGGGGGATCTCCTGGCCACTTGGATCCAAGATGCTCAGTTGGACAATGCCCCACAAGTTTGTAAGTATTGTAAGATTGTTTGCCAAATGCTAGTATGAATATTTCAAAAACAGTTACACATAATTTTGTTATTCTCCCCACACAGTTGCAGAGGCGAGAGCTCACAACCTAAAAGCCCCTGCAGGGCCCCTGGCCAGGCTGCGTCCAGAGTGTGGTGAGTACAGATATATATCTTGCAATATATTATATAGTAATATAAATAAGAAAGAGTGCAGTAGTAACTTCCAGTAGGTATATTCTGTTTTCAGTGTACTGCAATGAATGTGGTCATAGACTAGAACTGATATATAAGTAATGCCAGATAAAATTCAATATAGATGAAAGCATGAAACCTGCTAACATTAGGGAAAGAAAGTTACTACTGCATTAATAATGTTAAGGAAATAAAAGTTTATACTGTATTAATAATAATGTCATGGTAGGAAAGTACAACTGCATTCATACTGTTAAGGGAATAAATCAACTGCATTCATAGTTTTAAGGAAATAAAGCACAACTGCATTCAGAATTGTTAAGGAAATAATGTTAGTGCTGCATACATTGTGGAATAACAGCTGTCTTTCAATGCCTATTTAAAGTGTTCATTAATAAAGACCGTTAGATGTATACCAATCACTGTTTCATGCCACCCCTAATAAAGCTGTGTTGTGCCAAATGTGTGTATTTCGGGCTGATAGTCAAGAAATCGAGTATTACAAGTGCTGTGAAGTAAACATGGGAATAATACCATGAAGTGACTAAAGGTTAGCCAAGAGCTGTTTTGCTAAAGTGTAGATTTGGAGCTGTACTACAAAATATAATGCATTATGATATTTGCTCTGCACTAAGATCTGAAACTAGAATAGCAATGGCTAAGGTATTACAGCGTGTTTCGCTCAATATTGTCTTGCGTTAACCATTACATTTTAGCTATATGCATTCCTGAACTTAGTTACACTGATGCAGGCAAGTATGAAACTATAATAGCTGTAGACTGCAAATATATCATCTGCAACTGTATATGGGTCAGGTAGGCAACACAGTACTCCGTTATGGTCTGTACACATCACACACATTCACAACCACTAAGGGTTAAATGTGCACACTTGCATTCTAAGTATTAATACACAGTTCACCTACTATCTCTGTCATGCATGAATCTCATGCATGTGTGCTCAAGTGTCACTGCAATCTTGTATGACACTCTACCTGTATTACCAGGTCACACTTTGTTACCAGGTGAGCTCTAGGCATATATTACTCAATCAATATTCAGCAATGGCTCAGTAGGTCAGCATGATAAATGTTAGGTATGATATACATTTTGTCACACACAGACTGGAGTTCAAATTCAGGGACAAATACTACTAAATATTAATAGAAACTGTTATGTATTGTTAACAGATGTTCTCCCCACAGGAATTACAGGTAAATAAATGGCTATATTATTTGTTCAAATGGGTTACTAATTTGTGTGTCCAGAACTACCAGAGTGTTAACAGCAATGCTCAGCAAGGTGATATGATTGTAGTAAATGAAAAGTCAACAAGTACAATACTAATACAAGTTATTAAAACAAATAAAACTGTTTAATCATGGTAGGGCTGTATGCCTGGTGTGTCTATAAATGTCTGCTGATAGTCTAACCCCATGCCTGCCAAGGATGGCATGATAAGTATAAACTCTCTGTACTGTGCACGATACATGTCTCTCAAGTGTCACCATGTCACAGACTTTGATCACTGTTGCCAAATCCCTGGGACAGATTTAACAGCCACTTGATTTATCTCAATAACACATTTATAATACATCATTCCACAGTACTCCTTGGTAGACATATATGTTCCCCTGACATGTAATAGTCCCTGCAGTTGTGTACCTGTAGGTGTTACTGCTTGGCCCATACTGTCCCATGCAGATAGCTTGAGAGGTATGTAAGTGCTACAGAACACTACAGGACACTTGTATGCATAAAGTAAGGGAAGACTGTAGAGTATAGAATAGCTCTGTTGCAAAAAATATAGCCTATATTGATAGTAATGGTATGACTTTCTCTCTCTCTCCACCCCTTATCTGCATCATAATTTATTATTCTTATACATGGGGTATGGTTCACTTTTGACATATGTTGTTCACAAAATTTTATGTTGGACCTTATGTTTTATTATTGTTTTGTATTACAATGGTTGCATACTAACATACCTTGTTAAAGGGGCACTATCTCGTTTCTGAAATCAGCTGCTTGCCTGAGTACTTTGTTTACATTTTAGTGCTATGTAAGTCACATGTTGACACAGAGGCAGGATTTTCAGAGAAGCTTATTTAGCATACAGCAGGTCAGATTTCACAAAGGTCAGTGGGGGATTGTCATTCCTAAAGGTTTACTGTGTCCTTTTGTGTTTTCCTTCCCCCACCCATAGGCTATTATAGCAATAACCCATGCCTGGGTGTGGGTAATGCTGGATGTACCCACAGTTGGTGTGGTTTGGTCATGAGGGCGAAGCCCGAATGGAGAAACAAAGCCAACTGTGGGTAAATCCAGCATTACCCACACCCACAAGTGGGTTATTGCTATATACAATTACATTATTTAAGAAAAAAAATAATTATTTTTCTTAAATAATGGCATTGTATAATGCCTCCTTTCTGCCCTTCCACAGCTGTCTGGTATTCTGCGGCAGTTCTGATGTACTGCGCATGCGTATGCCCACGCAGTACATCAGAGCTGTGGGCAAAAGCAACGGAGAAAGCAAGATCTCCGTTGCTTTTTACAAACTATCTTGCTATGTTAAACTTGTTTAACATAGCGAGACAGTGTGAAGCAACGGAGATCTTGCGTTCTCCATTACTGTAAAAAAAGAGTTATAATAATGGAAAAAGTCCGGGCGACCGGACCTTTTTCCATTACTATAACTCTGATTTACAACATGCACTCTGACCAATCAGCGTGCACATTTTTGAATATTAATGGGGGGTTGTTGTATAATAGATTAGTTGAATGATTTAGCCTCAGCCAGAGATGCTATCTAGTCACACTCAGATCTGCAGCCTTTGCAGCAGTGAAATTACGTCTTCAGTATGTACTTGTTTTTTTGTAACACTTAGTGGAATGATTATCCCAGCCTAGGGAACTGCATTTTCTTTTGTTTGTTTTTTTTCATGCTTGTTGCTACATGCTTTTTCCTATCACTGGTAATTATTTTTCATATGATCAGCAATAGTGTTACTTTTTAGTGCATGTACTCATGCAGACATACATTTCTAAGACGGTTTCCTTCATTTGACAGGACAGCATTGCTTTGTACAATTTGCATCTTGGAAACAAACCCACCGAGTTGCAAATGTCCTAAGATTCTGGAAGCAAGTCTTATAATGTTTCAGTAAAAAACATGTCAAGCAACTTTGAAAATGAATCTTGTTACTGTACTAAAAGTATCTTCCCATTAGCTGACTCCCTTCAGGAATCACATAGTAACAGTTTGTATAATACTGATTCCATCCAAATTAATTTAGTTTCTTTTTCTTCCCTGCACTGTAATAAAATGTATGGATCTTTCACTCTTTTCCTGAATATTTGACTGCAGTAGAGTTACACTGGTTACCGTTTGAAAGTTGAGGCAAATGTAGTCTCGATATTTCCATATATTTTCCTATCTGTGTGCATAAGTATGTATGCACAACGATAGGAAGTCTTTAGGAAGTATAAGTATGTGCCTACTATTCATGGTGATACGTATATCAAGAAATCAAATGGCATTGTTGATATGTGCAGTTCTTGTCCTGTATGCCAGTCTTCAGCAGAGTGCTGTCCATGAGTAGGGTACATGGCACATTCCACCATGCTTGACCTCTTACAGATATGCAAAGCACACACCACCATGAAAACCCACAACAAAGACTAATATTTTATAGACAGAGAAATAGAACATGGCTGGCACAACAGATTTCTATCCCAAGGAATCCTATATTTATTGAATAAACCTCCTTTGCATGTCAAGCATTACTACACATGGTCTTCATTCTGAATGAATAACCTGGAAATCATAAATCCTCTTTGGGGTATACAGCATGGTGCTTCTTGACTATGGAACTTAACTCACTCAACAGCGCTCAGACCTAGCTGGCTATGGTTATGAATGGTCTTTTGAACTGCACGCCTAGTATATACCTATGAACTTATCACCCTAACATATAATCAGCAAATATCTTACAAATGTGCATGCTGCATATAGAATATATATGGGTCTATATCATATGTTCGAAGTTTTAACAGTTCGACTCACTAAAGGTCAAACTTTAAATGACTGAAGTTTTAAAACCTCGAATCATATAATGGAGATCGCCATAGAGTGGGAGAGGAGATTTCCTTTTATTGCACTGTAGTGCGATCTCGGAGTTGGTATATTTAAGTAGCGGGGGGGTGTGGGGGGTGCAGGGGGGGGCTTGTCCTCTGCATAGAGCGTTTTTATTTTGTTTTTGGCTTAAAATGTTTTTTTTTTTTTGACATTCAAAGTATTAAAGGTTCGATCATTAAAGTTCGAACTTTAGTGAGTCGGACTTTTAATACTTCGACAATATAATATAGACCCAATATATATGCAGACAAAAACATCAGTTTCTTGATGAACGTATTTCTATAATCCATCTCATTTGAGTGTCATTATATGATCATTAGTATATACTACTACTGACCACACCAATTTTCATACAACCATGATTGTGCTACAAATCTCTCTGAATTGCACATGCCCTGCATGTCAACACTTACTGCATATTTAGTTTTACACACTGTGCTATGTTTCCTTTCTGAATACGCCCCTACTGTGTTTTATGTCCTGTAAGAGTACCAACTGTATACACAAACAACAAGGTACCTGTAAACAAACATTTAATTGTTTATTGTAATAAGTAATGAAAACAACAAACAGATGTGCACTGTATTCTCCAAGGTAACAAATAAAATTTAACCTCTGTTTGAAATCATTTAAATTTATTCATTCCCATTATTTCTTTATTTATCTGTTTGTTTGTTTACTAATAAATTTCAGCTTGGCTTGATAACCATGTAAGTGGGTTGCTGACAGACGCTTCTGAGTAACAACCTGAGCCCCAAGGTTCAAGACACAAACAGAAAATTGTAAATAGAATAAATAATTACACTACTTTCTGAAGGAATGTCAAGCAGTTTGGCTAAACGCACAAGTGGAATTCAAGCAAGACAAATGCTAAAAAAATATAGCAAAAAGCAAATGGAAATGACGTCAAACTATAACTACAACCTTGCAGGCAAGAATGGCATTATTGTTCACGTCTGAAATATTTGTATGTATGTACATATCTAAAATGTATAACTGTAAATAAACTTTTAATAGAGTGGCTATGTTAAGTATGGAAGGCTCTCTCCATTTTTATTATTTTTTTGTATTATGTGCGATGGTGTTTTTTAAACTGATGTCTGGTGTATATTATAGATATCCTGCATTGTTGTGATTCATCAGCAAATTGCCTCTTCTGAGTTTCACTGTAAACCGGTTACGTTATATCAAAAATATCTAACTATGCCTAGATATGATACTTTTGAAACAGTCAAATAAATAAAATTATGACTCCATGAAGAACATGCATGTCTGCTTGCTTGCTCATTTATTTTACAAAATAAATGAAACTACAATTGTGTATGGATAATGTGTGTCTGTTTACTTATATTTGTATGTATAAAGATGTACTGGCTAATTCTAATTAGAAACAAAAAGGTCTGTCTAGTGTATAGGAATATACATGCAATAAAAGACATTAATTACTTGTGATTTCATGACATTTCAGCTATAACTGAAGGCATGTCCCTCAACCTTATACTATGGAGAGAAAAGCCTTGACCAAAATATTTAATTGGCTAAAATAGTTACCAAAGTCCAAGATAAAAGAGTAGAGGACAGTAACTTTACTCAAAAGCAGGGGCGTCCAGTGCTATTGGACTGCCAGACTGCAGCCCCCTCAACAAAAAGAACTTAAAACAAATTAAAAAAAAAAAAGAAAAAAAGAAAAAAAAGTTTTTTTAAAATTCGCGGACCTCGCGCATGCGCAGTAGTCCAGACTACTGCGAGTCTGTGCGCATGCTCCAGGCAGTTCGGCAGTCCTGATAGGAAAACACGAGGAGACGTCTCGCTGGGAAAACACGTCGGGGCCAGACTGCAACACCAGCAGTCAGGAATTGCTGCTGCAGTCTCGTCGGGAAGGGGTTTGGATCTCGGGAATCTCGCAGGTTTTGGATTATTGCGCGGGCAGCGTTTTGGATGTACGTTGGACAGCCGGGACAGGTAAGTGTGTTTTGATGCTTTTTACTATATGAATGTATGCTTTTGTATTTGGATAGATAACATTTGATCATTCACATATTTCATAATAAAATATGTACCTGTCAAACAAAGTTTTAGCACTAGAAATTAGTTCTTGAAATAGCTGGTACAAACATGGAACAAAAATTAATCCTGCTGACACCTTCACATGTAGGCAAAATGCATTCAAAGATAGTATGTAATAAATTCTTGTAGATATGCTAGCTCAGTGAATTTATTAAATTATTGCAACGTATCTTTTAATACATAGCACTACATCTCTTTGTTGTGCTGTGTGATGTCCGGGGAACTCCTTTCAATCAGAAATAATGCAAGTAACGCTTTCAGCTACAGTGAGGATCAGTCTTATTAAAGTTGGTCCCTGATGCTCCAATTTAGTATTTCTGCTAACATACAACTGTAGTTGCATCTGGATTATTTAAGCAAACCAATATAGCAAAAGCTAGTTATAAGGCAAGCCTTAGTGCAGCAAAAGTCTATCTTATTAAATTTATTCTCTCATGTTCCAGTTTAGAATTTCTGCTAAAACCCTGCTGAAGCTGCAATCAATTACTTTATCAAAACAAGATAGAAAACTAGTGCTGAGTTCTATCAAACTGCCATAAGAAAAAAAAAATCTTCTAGTAACATTAGTATGCATGTGTTAATGTAATAATTTGCATATTGCTATTCTTAGCTGATATCAGGCTGTGCAAGACAATTTAACTTGCTTTTTTTATCTTTTGTGTAACACATAAATTACCTTGCACAGATGTAACATGCATGCAGCTGCATTTACATTTGCCACCTAAAAAATATATTGTGATCTTTACCATAACATACATTCCAAATTCTAAAAATCTAAAAAAAAAAAGTTTAGGTATGCAGGCATGTAAGTTTACATAATACGCATTCCACAGTGCTAAAAACTGTTCAGTGTAACAAAATGTCATTGATTTCCCTAATATGTATACCCTGTGCCTCATAATAAAATGCTTGACTTTCTGGTAACTCATTGTAGATTATAGTCAGTCAATACCATATGTGTTTTTCAGAAAGGGCATATTGAAGCAGAACTTGTATTTCTATTAACTTTTTAAGTGAACTAGATGAATATTTAAACATTGTCTTTGATTTGGGCCTTTCTTTCTATTAAGTTTGGCTTCCTCCCTGATTTTTGAGCAAAGAAGTGTTACTAGCATGACAAAAGAAGTGATCAAATGAGATATCCTCACCAAACCAAGGTACTTTCCAAGCAAATGTACCAGGTGCTGGACCATCTTCACACAGTAACATCACTAGATTTTCATGACAAAGCCAGGAATATGTACAGCCTACTGTGATATTTCCTCTAGCATATTCAATGCAAGAAATGTCTTTCAGTTGTTAACATGGTTTAAGGCACAAAACAAGCATAAAAATACACCAAGAAAAATACCTTCACTGAAAAGTAAGTGACTCGAAATTGTCTCACAGCTTTGTTCACTTCATGTCAAGTATATGAAGACCCTTTACTAAGAATATTGCTCGAAAAGGACCAGTATTTATTCTGAATATTTAAGGCTAGACATGACAGATTCATAGTCTATCAAACATGCAGCTATAGTATTAGTTTTCAAAGGGTAGATGGGAATAAAAACTGCCGAGGGTTTCTACTAAATGACCATTGTAAAGTTGGCATTCTGTGTTGTAATGCTATGTATGTACAGTGGTGTATGTTTTTACATGAATAGATGGTGTGTGTGTACAGTGGTGTATGTTTTTACATGAATAGATGGTGTGTGTGTGTGTGTGTGTGTGTGTGTGTGTGTGTGTGTGTGTGTGTGTGTGTGTGTGTGTGTGTGTGTGTGTGTGTGTGTGAAAATGCCCCAGGTACTCATGGTGATGTGGTAGGGAATACCTCAGGCTTGAACCCTGTATGCAGGTGTTAAAGACTTGAGTTCCCTACCCACCACCATTTGTAAAAAAATTGCAGATTTTTGCCTCGTATTTGATCTGATCTGTTCCTCATAATATCTGTGGTTTGTAAATGCTGCAATGCTTGATATTTGATGGTGTAGTAGTAGCATTGTTGCCTCACAGCTGCAGGTTCTCAGGTTTGATTCTTGGCTGGGGTTCCTTCTTTGTGGGGTCTGTATCTTCTCCCTGTGTTTGTGTGGGTTTGCTTTTGTGTCCTCCCATGTTACAAAGACATGTCTGCATTATTTCTTCCTGGGCCTCTGCTGAAATTTTTTTTTGTTCCATGTCAGACTGTCCTGATTAACAAATGTTAAATAAAATTGACAGGCATTTGAATTTCAGACTTCAGGTTTCTGAATGTTTAAGTCCTTGCATATTTGATGGTGCAGTGGTAGTATTGTTGCCTCACAGCTATAGGTTTTCTGGTTTGATTCTTGGCTGGGGTGCCTTCTGTGTGGAGTCTGCATCTCCTCCCTGTGTTTGTGTGGATTTGCTCTGATGCCCTGTCATTTTACAAAGACGTGTCTGCAGTATTTCTCCCTGGGTCTCTGCTGAAAATTGTTTTTATTCTGTCAGCAGTAAAATTGACAGGCATTTGAATTTCGGACTTCATGTTCTTCAGAAAATACATAGTAAGACAACCGTAATACAACCTTTTATTCTAGCATTTTTCTAAGTTTATCAGATGAATATTTGAAATTTGTTCCTATTTGTGGGACTGTATTCCCCCATTAATGGCTTCATCCAGGTTTTTTTGTGCTACAGCTATGGCAAGAACTGAATTCACTGAATGTTTGAGGGCTGTATTCCCTCATTACTGGGTTTGTCCAGGTGTTTTGTACTAAGAGGTTGACAGCTATGGTGAGAACTGAATTCACTAAATGATAGCCATTTAAGTTTCAGTCTTCCTCTTTTACAAAGCAGCTGATTTAGCGTAGTGGTATGTTGCTCTGACTGTTTTGCACAGGGAGCTTGGCAGTAAAATGTAGGGTTCTAGCAACTTTCCAAGATTATACAAACAATGTTTGTGTCCCTGGTTTTTGGGCTTTTGACCCCCCCCCCCCAATACATTTTGGCTTTTTCCAGTTTTCTTATGCTGCGAAGTTGAGTATTGAGTAGATTTTACAAGGAGCTGAGAGCTGCAGGGGAACAGAAGTTTAGTGTTTTGCCTTGTTAATAGCACAGCAGGTTGTGTACTTGCTTTTGATGCAGAAGGCTGTGGGTTCTACTCCCACAAGGGGTGGATGCTGCCGTACTGAGAATGTTCTCCTTGGTGAAGATACTAACTATGAGTCTGTTATCAGTTTGCCATCCATTTCCTCTTGCAATATTATTACTAGCTTATCATTTTTTAATGTAATATAGGCAATTTATTCCTGAGGGGCAACAGACACTTTATTTTTCGATGAAACCATGAAATATAAAGGTGATTGCTAGCAGCAACCTCTTCATTAGTTACAGATTTCTTTAATGTGGAATTATTTAGATGACTTTTACTTCAGAGATTGTGCATATTTACTGATAATGGACTGTATAATTGTGCATATTTACTGATAATGGTGGACTGTAGAATTGTGCATATTTACTGATAATGGTGGACTGTAGAATTGTGCATATTTACTAATAATGGTGGACTGTGGAAGTCCGAGTAGACTTTTTTTTATGATAAATGTTCTGAACTGGGCAGTTTTGCCATTATGGGTGCATACGTTTTGTTTCATTGCTTACTGGAAAAATGTTCAAAACAAATTTAAAACACCCTCTAACAACTGTACTGTATTGTACAAGGAATATAATTTTAGTACAGTGAGGAAGGTGTATCAAAGAGCACATGTATGTTTCATATGCAAGGGGCCTATGATTTGAAAACAGCCCAAAATTAATCTTTATCTGCCACTGGCAAAATGTATTTTCTTTGAATGTGGGTTTCAATGCTGTTTCAATGAATGTGAGTTTCAAGGGCAGAGAAGTTTCAATGCTAAGTTTTCATTGTGAGACTGCATTGCTTTGTTTAGCAGATGACTTAGTGTTTGTGCTGTAAAATACAAAATAAAACTTTCAAATGAAGTCCAACTCATCATAGAAGTAAAGCAGTATGCACATTAGGGTTTATGGTAAATGGAGTGAAATAGCCAAGTAATGGTTCATTGGAATGGTTGCAGAGGCTCCATTCAACCATGATTTTGTCAGAGGGGAAGGTCAGCAAACTCAGACAAGCCCAGCTGAACTATACCTCCCAACTGTCCAGATTTTCAAAGAATGAATAGATTTTTGCTTCTTATTTTTGGTTTGTTCTTCATAAAATTTGTAGTTTTCTGGCAAATCATTTAGGAATTAAGTCACTAAATAATGATACACTGAGTTTCAGACTTCATAACCTTCAGAAAAATGCATGTTAAAGTAAGAGCTGTTCTATCAACTGTCTCAATTTATACAAGAGCAATTTTTAGTACTGTTTATATGTGTCCCCAATATATTTGGCCTTGTTCAGATTTACTGCATTAACAGGTTGAGAGGTACATGCAAATAAATTGCTTTATAGAAATAGGCATAGCCAACCTCTCAACTGTCCCCGATTTTGGCTCAAAATGTTGCTCTTCCCCCTAATAATCCCTCCGCAAAATAGCAATTTTGGAAGAAAACATGGAGGGTTTACAATTAAGAAATAACTGTAATAATCAAAGTTATAGATACTTGAAATGCATGTAGATTCTTTTATTTTGTCAGCTGCTCAAGGTAGCAGTACTAATATTAAAGTGTCCCTTCTTTGACAGGTTCCCAGCTGTATTGTGTGTCTATTTTATATTTGTGCATCACATTTTTGGTCCATTTTTCATAAAATTGTGTTTTTTGGCAAATTAATAACAAATCACTAAAGACTGAAGTTAGAAAATGACAGACATTTGAGTTTCAGATTTTATACCCTTCAGAAAATTCATACTAATGCAAGACCTATTCTATTATCTTTCTAAGTTTATTAGAGCAATATTTAAAAATTGTCCTTATTTTTGGGCCTTTGTCCCACTTCTGTGTATGGCTTTGTCCAGATTTCTTGCTCTTGAGGTTGAGAGGTATGACAAATGCATCAGGGCCATCAGTCAGCCAGAGACATTTCAAATTGTGACATACTTGTTGCACCCCACTCCCCCATGTAGTGACTCTGGATTTGTCCAAGCAAGGCAAGGAGTAGTTATGCAGTGTGTCCTCCCCATCCAAGGTTGACACAAGTACTACAGTGGCTTTTCATCTGTCCTTGATTTTGCAGAATAGTCTGGTTTCTGTCATATTTTTGTACTGTTGATTTATGCTTATTACTCAAAGTGCCTGTTGCTCTGTGTTTAAGTAGCAATGTTTTAATGACCATAAGGTAAGCTTGTCTGAGATCGTAAGATGCAAGTAAGCTTTAATAAGCATACTGTTAAAGAATTGCCAACATTGAAAGCCTTTCTGTTGTTGCCATGCAAAGAATACTTGACTAGATAATGTATAAGCCTTGGGTATTAAAGGACAGGATTCCATTATTTTAAAAAGCTCATTACACTTGTTGGAGACTTCCAGTCATCTCTACAGACTTTACCCGTAAACTAAACAGAATGCCAATCATGTGTGGTCCATAACCTGTACAGTAATCCTTTAAGCAATGTATCTTGAGATTGTTTCTTGTTTGCTTTTCATTTTTTACTTTGATCATGTTTTCCCCATGAAACAAGTTGTCAGGCAGCAGGTCTTTTTTGGATAAGAAACATTTTTACAAGTGGGGGCATCACAGAGATTTCTACTTTCAGCATGTTACTTGGTACTTTAATAAAGCTGAATATATTATAATTAGGACTGCAGTGCAAGGGGAAGTGGTTTGAGTTGAGTGCTTCTGGTTTTTCTTGTACTTGATTTTGACTGGCATTCCAGTAATGTATTTAAAAAGTAATTTATTTTTTCATGCCTCACAACCTTTTGTTTCCATCTAAATATTAAGTAAGCTGTCGTGCAGCCAATGCATTGAAATATTTTTATTCTTCTACACTTATTTTTTGTCTTGATTGGACTTTCATAATGATGGTTTGCCACCCAGGGCAGCGTATTTAATTAAAGTTAGTTTTTGTGGTTTTGAGCATATCTCCTCCCCTTTCTAGTTGACCACACCCCTTCCACTTGACCCCACCCATTCAGCTGTCTCCTGCAGCCCCCCTGTGATTTGAAGTCACCAGCCGCCACTGCTCAAAAGTGTTACACAGCAGCAGTAAGGTACAAGTAGAAGACAGAGTCCATATGACTCAAAGATGACTAAGTTACTCCCTAGCAAATACCCTCTACCTCTTATGCTTTCACAGTTATTAAAGAATGGGTCCTCACTGTAGCCTCCAGAGCTAAATGCACTACAGCAATGAGCCCTGATAACATCCAGGGATGCATCCTCTAGAGTTTTAAAAATGACTCCTCAGGCCCACTAAAATATCTATTCAGCCACAGCCTCTAGACAGACTTTGTCCCTAGCGAATGCAGGAATGTAATGGTCATTCCTCAACATAAAGGTGGACCATGAACAGACCCAGGGAACTACATACCCACAAGCTGGACTAGTCTTGTATACAAGGCCATGGAAAAAGTTATCATGGATCTAAAAAAATACATAGGAAATCTGCAAATACTGGACCCATCCCAGTTTGGTTCATTAAGGATAGGTCACACCTACTAAACCCAGTGGACTACTTTGAGAAGGCCACATGAGCCATGGATGATGCCCTTTGGGAAAAAACATGTACCTGTGAATTACCACATAGGTGGCAGTACACTAAACACCGAAAGTGTGATAAGAAACTTAGGGACACAGGTGGACAGTGGTCTCACCTTCAATATCCACATCGCCACAACAGTTAGGAAATCCTTCTATGTGGCACACCTCATCACTAAGGGCTTTTCATCCAGAAGAAACAAGATCATTGTCCCACTGTACTCATCCCTCATTAGACCCATTATAGAATACAACTCCCCATTTGATATGTACCTCTCAAGACATCTGCAACAACGGGAAAGGCAGCAGAAATACCTCACTAAAAGAATCACAGGCCTAAAGCAGATCCCCTATGTTGACCATCTAAAAAAACTCCATCTATACTCTGTGGCATATCATCTACTCAGAGGCGATCTCTGCTTAACATACACGGCCATGTCAAACCCAGAGCTGTTGGGCATGCTACACTTAAATAAATCCCAATTCCTCAGAGCTACATGCTCCAGAGATCAAAACCATGTCATCACAATGAACAAAACATGCTGGAGTGATAATTTCCTGATCCAGAGACTCCCCAGACATGTCAAGCAGAGCTCCTCTTTGGCCTTCTTGAAAAGGAACCTTGACGACTGGATGGGAGATAGGAAATTCACCCCGGGGATCATGTCATTTGCCCTGCTAGACAGGGATCCAGGAAAGTAAATATTGTGGGAAGAAATAGCCAGGGAATTGTTATGGCTAGGCTTTATAGGCCATAGGGCTGATAGCCTAGTACCAACCTATGGACCTATAAAAAAGTGCATACTGCCTACCTTGACTTAGTAAAGGCATTCAACACACTACTCCTCACTTAGGAATTATAGACAAACTCAGAAATGTAGACATAAATCCCTATGTAACTCAATGGATAGTCAAATGGTTCATGGAGAGGATACATGAAGTTAGGGTGGTGGAATCCACCTCCACCAATAGGCCTGTTAATGGTAGTGTTTCACAGGTCTCAGCAACTGGACCTCTCCTGTTTGGAATATACATTTCTCAAGTCATAACAAATATAAGAGGGTCTTTAGGTGACCAAATATGCCAATGACTGCAAGTTGGGTAAAGTGACTGATTCCTCCAAAGATGTAGAGATCCTTGAGGAGGGTCTGAGAGCCAAGTAACTGGTGACAGAAACCTAGCCTAATACTCAGTGCCAAAAAACACATATTTATACCCTTTGGGGAAGATAAGCACCCCTGTAAATTACAACATTGATAACACTGTTCTAATAGTAGACCCAGTGGTAAGGGACTTGAGAACTCAAGTTGACAGTAACCTAAACTTTGATCACCATGTGTCCACGATGGTGCAAAATCCTTCTACAATGTATAACTCATACATAATGGCAAGGCATCCAAATCTAAGGAGATCATACTCCCCAATGTTGGCCCTCATTATACCAAAAATCAAGTAAAATGTACACTTTGCCTGACCAGCCATTTGTAACAACTATAGCAGCTACAGAGGTTCTTAATTAAAAAAATACAGTGTGTAAACAACATGTCCTATGTGGACTACCACAAAGCCATGTCAGTGTTCTCAGTCTCCTACAGACTACTGATGGCCAATCTATACCTAGCCTGCAAGGCCTTCTCAAATCCAACCCTGATGGATATGCTACCTATTCACAAAACAAGCAGCACAAGAATTTCCCAATCTAAGCATCTAAACCTTGTCTGTAACATAAGCAAAACATGTTGGAGGGACAGGTGTGTGTTTGAGAGATTACACTTTTTCTGGAAAAGACTCCCCATTTATGTGAAACAGAGCTCTTCTTTAAACCTATTCAAATAACATTTGGATCAATGGATGGGAAATAAATTCATCCACACTTGCCACATGTGGCCTTTATGGACAGCAGCTTATAGAGTCTCTAAGGCACAGGCATACTTCAAAATCTTTCTAATCCTTAAGCACTGGCAATTATGAAAACCGGGGCATAAATGGTTAGGCTTAAAAAGGCTCTATGGCCATTAGACTGGTAACCTCCATTCAGTATTTCTTCTAATGGACTGCAAATGCACAAAATTGCGTTCCTTACAAATTTGTGTAACAAGAACATGCAAGAATCCAGAACTACATATAATAATCAAAATCTGCTATAATGATTCATAGATTCATAGGTAGGTATTAGACTATTGGCCCTAGGGCCTATACAAGCCCAGCCAAAAAGGTACCTTGGCTTTTGCCACCCAAGATAATTATTTTCCTGTGCCACTGTCAAGCAGAGCCACTGAAGTGATCCCCAGAGTGAATTTCCTATTTCCCATCCAATCATCAAGATTTTTCTTGAAGAGTGCTAATGAGGAGCTTTGTTTGATATAAATAGGTAGTTTATTCCAGAGTATGGGAAGTCTCTGGGACAGGAATATATCCCTCCGGCATGTTCTGTTTATTGTGGTTACAAGGTTTAGGTCCCTAGAGCATGTAGCTTGGAGGGATTGAGATTTCCTTAAGTGGAGCATGTCCAACAGCTCTGGGTTTGACATAGCTTTGTATGTTAGGCAGAGATCACCTCTGAATAGGCAATATGCAATGGAGTAAAGCTGGAGTTTTTTTTAGACGGTCTGCGTAGGGCATCTGTTTTTTGCCGGTAATCCTCTGTGAGGTATTTCTGCGGCCTTTCCAGTTGTTGTAGATGTCTTGTGAGGTACATACCAAAAGGGGCATTGTACTCTATAATGGGTCTAATGAGTGATGAGTAGAGGGGAACAATGACCTCTTTTTTTCTGGATGAGAAACCTTTTGTGATGAGGTGTGCCACGTAGAAGGATTTCCTGACTACTGTGGTGATGTGCTTATCAAAGAAGAGACTATTGTCCACCTTTGTCCCAAGGTCTCTTATCACACTTTTGGTGTTAAGTATAGTACTGCCTATGTTATAGTTCATGGGTACAGAGTTTTTGCCAAAGGGGATGACAATGCACTTTTTGGCATTGAGCTTGAGGCCATGGCTTTGACATCAGGCATCTGTCTCAGTGAGGCCCTTTTGTAGGATGTCCACATCATTAGGAGTTTTGATTATGGCTCCTAGTTTGCAGTCATCTGCGAACTTCATTAGCCAAAGACCTTCTGTGTTAGCCTGCACTTCAGAGAAGTAGATACCAAACAGGAGAGGACCCAGGACTGAGCCCTGTGGTACTCCACTTGTCAGTGGTCTGAAGTCGAATTTGGAGTCTGCTACTTTCACACTGTGGGTTCTGTCAGTGAGCCAGTTGGCAACCCATCTTGTGACATAGGGATTTATACCTAGTTTAGTGAGTTTATCTATAACTCCAGAGTGGGTGATGGTGTTGAAAGTCTTGGCAAGATCTAGATAGGATGTGTGAACCACCTTACCCTCGTCTACGGCTTTGGTGACTGCTTCAAAGAAGTCTATCAGGTTTAGGAGACATGATCTGCCTTTTACAAACCCGAACTGGGTGGGGTCCAGAGTTTGGAGATTACCAATATCTTTGTTTATAAGTTCCATGATGATATGTTCCATGGCCTTGCAGACCAGACTCGTCAGGCTAATGGGACGGTATTTCCTGGGGTCCGTGGTGGCTTCCCCCTTGTGGAGTGGGATAACCGTCGCTGTGCGCCATTCAGCGGGCACAAAGCCTGAGGTGAGGTTATGATTGAACATGGTACAGTTGGGGTGCCAGATCATTCTGTAGTTCATGTAGAATGCAGCCTGTGATGTTGTCTGGTCCCATGGATGCTGTGTTCTTGGCTTTGGAGAGTGTGTTTTTTACCTGTGCAGCCATGATTACAGGAAATCTGCATTCTTCCAATATAGAGATGAGCTCTTTAGAGGGTGAGAGGTGGGTAAAGTTAGCACTGAACCTATCTGCCAGGATGTTAGAAATATCAGGTGGGTCTGTATATTTAGCACCATTGTGCTGTAACTCAAAGCAGATCTGAGTGTTGCCATTGAGATTCTTGACAAAGCTATAGAATGCTTTGTGGTTGTCTTTAGAATCAGTGGTGATTTTGTTTTCGTTTGATGATTACATGAAATGTATGAAAAGGTAGGATACTGGTTTGCAATGAGCTACTCTTTAAATAAGCTATACTTTACTGCAAATGACACTGATGTATACAATGTATTTTATATAGCATGTATCATGGACCGAAGTATGCTAAAAAATAAAAAAAGACAACTGGATACATAAGTCCCAGGATAAAAAAAGTGCCCAGTCCTCATATGCACACTGGTTCCAGAACTGGAAAAACTGACAGTGTATAATCTTCAAGACACAGAAACATTCCAACAGTGGGGTTAGGCCAAGTTCATAGGGAGGATGCCCCTACCCCATTGTAGAAGGAAGTAGCAGTCCACAAAAACTTATCGGCCAGAAAAGAGCCATTAAAAGGATAGAGTAGACTACTTAGGATAAGAAAGAAATTATATATTGCCACTATTGTTCAAGATAAGAAAGACATTATGTATTGTTACTATTGTTCAACAAGCCCAGAATTTCCAGATAGAAGATATTCAAAAAGATTAAGAGAGAAATCAGAGGAAAGAAAAAATACTTGCACAAGAAAAAAAGTACAGTTGTGTACATTTACCATAAATGTAGATGTTCAAGTGTGTTCACTGTTGCAGTCATCACACTTGGGTTATCCTGCCAGGGGTAGCCCTCAGTCAGCCTGAATACTAGAGGCTTAGTATTTCTGTGTCAGTTATTGTTGCTCCAGGACTGACGTCAGGTCGTCAGTGGTATAAAATCAGGCAGCCGATGCCATTACATCAGTTTTTCTTGCCCCAACTGTCAGGGGCCCCCAAATAGGGAGCTAGGTCATGCTGGAAGAACACCACCAGTAGAAAGTAAATACCACAATTACCAGCAAGGAGAGAGGAAGAGAGATAGACAAGGGGGATGGAGAGTGGGAAACCAGGACTGCAACAGTGAATACACTCTAGCATCTACATTTATGGCAAGTGTACAAAACTGTACTATGTTCTTCGTGTTCCACTGTTGCAGTCATCACACTTGGATTGATTCCCAAAGCTGAAGAAAAGAGTGGAGGCAGTCAAGAAGACTGGGGGCTGGCTGCAGTGGCAAAGCCTTCCCTGGATTTGGGGAAGATAGGCAGATGGTAATGCTTGGTGAAGGTAAGAACAGAAGTCCATGTTGCAGCCTCCAGGATGTCCCTGGTGGGGACCCATCTGAGAAAAGCTGCAGAGGTGGAGGTTGCCCTGGTGGAATGCATCCTGACCCCCTTTGAGGGTGGTTTCCCGTGCTGTTTGTGGCAGAAATGGATGCAGACTGCTATCCATTTGGAGATTGTTTGTTCGGATATGGCCTTGCCCTCTGCCCCTGCTGCAAAGTTGACTAGCAATTGGTCAGTTTTTCTAAAAGATTTAGTCCTATCCAGATATAATCTGAGCTGTCTGTGCACATCTAGAGAGTGCAGAATCCTTTCCACCTTGCTTTGTGGGTTAGGGAAAAAGGTGGGCAAATGAATGGATTGGTTGAGAGCCACACTGGACACAACTTTAGGCATGAAGGATGGATTAGTCCTGAGGGAGAGTCTGTCAGCATGGAAAATGATAAAGGGCTCTACAGCCATGAGTGCTTGTAGCTCTGAAACTCTTCTAGCTGAAGTGAAGGCCAGAAGCAAGGCTGTTTTCCAAAAGAGGAATTTTAACTCTGCTGAAGCATAAAGCTCAAAGGGAGGGGGGTAGGGTGAGCTTTTCCAACACAAAGTTAAGGTCCCAAGCTGGGGTAGGAGCTCTTCTGGGTGGCCTTAAGTTGTTAGCCCCTCTTAGGAACTGTTTGATGATAGGGGGTGAGAAGAGAGTTGGCTCTGTGCTGTAATGAGCAGAGATGGCAGAGAGATGAATTTTAACAGAAGAGAGGGATAGACCCCTGTGCAGTAAGTCTGCTAAGTAATCAAGGATGAGAGGTAGGGAGGGCTGTGCTGTTTCGGCTCCCTTAGCCTGGATCCAGGTGCAAAACCTTTTCCACTTGTCGGCATGGGATTTTCTAGTGCTTGGGCATCTGGCCTCAAGTATAACATCCAGGACTTGTTTGCTTAGGCTGGCAGGTTGAGGGGAGATCAGGAAATAAGCCAGGCTGCCAGGTTTAGGGTCTGCAATTGTGGATGCATGAAATCTCCATTGTTCTGGGTCAGGAATGTTGTGATCTGAGGTAGGTGTCATGGTGATAGGGGTGACAGGCTGAACAGCAGTGGGTACCAGTGCTGGCATGGCCAGTCTGGGGCAATCAAGATTGCACATGTTTTTTTTCTCCCTTATTTTGAGCAGTACCCTTGAAATGAATGGTAGAGGGGGAAATGCATAGTTTGAGAGGTTTACCCATTGGAAGGATAGAGCATCCACTTTCCAGGCTTTACTGTGAGGTCCCCTGGTGTGGAATTTGCTGAGCTGATGATTGGAGTGGGAGGCAAAGAGGTCCACCTTCCGGGTACCCCATTTCCTTGGTTACAAGGTTGAAGGTTCTGTGGTCTAGCTGCCACTCATGTGGGTCTAGTAGGTTTTTGCTTAAGTTGTCTGCCAGAGAGTTTAGGGACCCTGGCAGGAATTGTGCTAGCAGGTGTATTTGCCTGGCTGAGGCTGTGTGCCAAAGAGTGTTGTCTGTTTTGATCAGTAGAGGTCCTGGGGAGGGGAGGGGAGGGGTCTGAAAGCTGTCAGGGCGTGCTGAACAGCTAGCATCTCTCTTTGGTTGGTGCCCATATGTATTTGATTTGGGCTCCAATGATGGCCCTGAATGCACTTGCCATGCAGGTGTGCACCCCAGCCATAGTCTGATGCATCTGTGTTGAGGGTCTGGGCGGCTGGGGCTGTGTGAAGGGAAGTCCCTTGTTCTGGTTGCATGCTGCTGCCTACCAAAGAAAATCTTTCCTTAGACATGGTATCATAGGTATGATAGTTTCCAAGTCTTGAGAGTGTTGACACCAAAGGATTTTTAGATACCTTTGCAGTTTTCTCATATGCAGTCTGGCATATGGAAAGAGTAGAATGCAAGAGGCCATGAATCCTAGAGCTTGTAGGATTTTCCTTGCAGATAACTGGGTTCTGGTGGCTAGGTGAGAGAAGTAGCATGTCAGGTAGGCTTGTTTTTCAGGAGTAAGGAATGCCATCTGGGATGCTGTGTCCAGGCTTGCTCCCAGGAATATATTTTTTTGTGTGGGGACTATTTTTGATTTCTTTTCATTGGTACTATACCCAGGGAGGTCAGTAGGTCCTTTACAAAGGTCAGGTGCTGTAACAGCTTTTCCTGACTATCTGCCTGAATCAGGCAAACATCTAAGTAGGGGTAAATTAGAATATTTCTTTGTCTGCAAAAAGCAATGACTGGAGCCAGGCATTTTGTGAAAACTCTGGGAGCAGTGGATAAGCCAAAAGGAAGCACAGAGAACTGTAAGTGCATAGATCCTGCCCTGAAATGTAGATATTACCTGCAGGATTCCCTGATTGGGATGTGTAGGTAGGCCTCTTTTAGGTCTAGGGTGGCTAACCAAGCATCTTTGGAAAGCATAGGGAAGAAGCTGCTAGAGGGTGAGAATTTTGAATTTTGGTATCACCAGAAAGGTGTTTAGAATGGATAGATCGAGGATTGGGTGCCAGGTGCCCTCTTTTCTGGGTACCAGGAAGAGTCTGGAACAGAAACCTTGACCTATCTTGTCTGCAGGAACATGCTGTATTTCCCTCATGGAGAGCAGGGGAAGGACTTGCTTTTTGGCCTCTGCCCACTGGTTTGCAGGAAGATCTGAGAACCGTTTTGGGGTTGGCAGAGTGTGGAAATAAAGTCTGTATCCCTGGGATACTATGCTGAGGACCCATCGGTCATTGATAATGGAGGCCCAGTTGTTTGCATGGAAGGAGAGTTTTCCTCCTAGGGGCACAAGCAGGTGGTCCAAGGTAAGGGGTAGAGGTGTAAAGTCATTGTGAGTTCTTACCATAAGGGGGTGGCTTAGCACTCCCTGTTTTTGAAGAGGAGGAACTCCATTGCTTTGATCTCTGCATTCCCTGGGACTGTTGTCTGACGGGTCTGCTTACCCTGGGTCTGGGCTGAATTGGACTGAAAGGGCCAGAAGGGACCAGTGCTTGGAGGGGTAATGCCTACTGAACCTCGAAGACTGTACCTGTAAAAAGTCTTTAACTGTCTGCATAGATTTAGCTTTTTCTTCCATCTTTTTTAAGACCTCTTCTGCCTTGGTGCCAAACAAATTGTCTTTGTTTATTGGTGCATCCAATAATTTTGATTTGACATGGTCTGGCAAGGTCTGATCCTTAAGCCAAGCATGCTTTCTAAGGACAGAACCAGTGACTGCTGCTCTGCAAGATGCTTCTAGCACATCAAAGCCACATTGCAAGGAGTGCTTAGTTACTTGGCTTGCAGAATGCATAAGCTCTTGTAATTCTTTATTTTTTGCACAAGCAGGAAAGGAAGACATTTTTTGTTTATTGATATTTCAGCATGTGGAACTGACAATTCAGTGCTATAATAATAAGAGCTGCAGAGGTGCATACTTTTTTACCCCATCTGTCTAAAGCTCAGGAATCCCTGTCTGAGGGGGGGGGGGTTCTTAAGCTTAGGTTGCTTTAATTCCTTTAGGTCCTTGGGAGATGACCTCTGTGTCAGCAGTAGGATTTTTGAAAAGGAATTTGTGAGAATCAGGAACTCTGTAGTACTTGTCAGGTTTCCTGAAAGCAGGAGGAAGGGTGTCAGGTGTCAAACTGGATTCCATAAAGACATCATCCACAACATCCAGGACAGGAGGAATGGCTAAAGGTATGTGCTGTGGTAAATCTAAGAATTCCCTGTGTCTCTTTTTTGACTGAGGATAGTCCTGACATTCCCAATGCTCACTTAAAGTATGTAGGGTTTCACTAAATGAAAGCTCCTTGGGTGGAGAGGACGAAGGAATGGATTCCTTTGCATCAGAATCCTCAGAAGCAGAGAGGGGTTGCATGTCTTCATATTCAGAAAACTCTGAGTCATCGAACTCCTGTTCAGATAAAAATACTGGGGACAAGTCTCTTTCTTTTGGAAGGGGTAGCCTGGCTTCCCCAATAAGCATAATAAGGTCTTCCCCCATTTTAAGAATTTGAGATTGAAGTATGGAAGCAGGTGCCTGAGCTTAGGTTGTTTTTTAGGCGTAGTTCGTACTCTGGGCCTTAGAAACTCGGTAGTTTTAGAAAGAACTGAAGATGCAAAAGAAGTAGTCGGCTTGTGTCGAATATCATTAGTGCAAAGAACTTCCTCAGAAGCCAGTGCCTGCTCAGTGGCGCGAACCCATCCAAGGTAGAGATATCCACAGGATCCTTAGTTGAAGAAGATACTTGTGGCATACTGGACTCTGAACAGGTCTCGGTAGTGGCCTGTGAAGCCACAGAAGTGGGCATCAGGGTCTGCGAAAGCACCTCACTGAGGTCCGGAGAACTGATGACTAGCTTAACGGAAGCATCGTCGGCAGTTTTGGACATGTGCGGTCTGTCTCTGTCTTTATCCTTACATTTTTTTCAGAAGATCGGTAGTCGGATGGCTTACCGAAGCCATATCGGAATATGAAGACTGAGAGCGAAAATATTTAGCTACAATAATGGCCCAATGATGTATAGTTCTGGCGTTGAATAAAGCAGAAAAGTGACAGTGAGGGACATCATAGTCTGGACCTAAACAGGTGACGCAGTAAGAATGGATGTCTCGGTGTTGTATTTGCTTTCCACAGGCGAGACAATTGTTAACTTTTTCTGACATTGGTTAGAGCAAGAAAAAAGGATTCCCAATGGGGTACTTAGCTTTAGAAGACTTCAACTTGAATTTGGAAACAAAAACTGATCGCCACTCATGCAAACTGCTTCTGCTTTGGGGTCCTTGGCAAGAAAGACTGATGTAATGACGTTGGCTGCCTGATTTTATACCACTGATGACGTGACATTAATCCTGGAGTGAGAGTAGCCGATGCAGAAATACTAAGCCCCTGGTATTTAGGCCGACTGAGAGCTACCCCTGGCAGGATAACCCAACAGTGAAACACGAAGAACATCTGTCAAAATCTTCAAATGCATTTTTGTGCTCAATACAACAAATCCATGAAAAACATTATATAGACAAAAACTTTGGGACTTTTGGAAAAAAGAAGCAACCAAGGAAGTGTAAAATGTAAAGAACAAAACCTAAAGATTTTTTTAAAGTGATGAAAAATAAACATGGACATGGGAAAGAAAGAGAGATCTGATTTGCTGTAATATTTATGCAAAGGAGAAAGCCAAAGTAATTTATACCAGAAAGCATCTCTAAAGATATTTGCATAAAAATACAAGAAAAGTATACAGGTATGGAAACTGTCACAACACAAAAAATAAGATCACAAAGGAGAATATAAAACAGAAGATTAGTAAAGTAGAAGTTAAACAAACAGAAGCTGAAGTTATGGAATACTTCCAAAGTGACTTTAGTGTAGAAAGTGTAACACAGTTTGTTACAGCATGATGGAACAGTTAGTCCCCAAAGTAAAGAAGTCAGAAAGAGTGGCAGATATCTGAGGAAGAAATAGGGACATGGGAAAGTATAATAACTTTAATATAGCGCAATATTTATGCAAAGGAGAACGCAAAACAAATAAATACAAAAAGTGCCACCACAGATAGTTGCAGAGAAATACAAGCAAGGGCATCCAGATATACAACATTTCATATTACAAAAAATAAGAAGACAAAGGGGAAAGTAGAAAAGAGGATACGTAATGGGGAAGGTAAAGAAATAGAAATTGAAGTTATGGATTATCTGCAAAGTGAAGGATTTTGGGTAGAAAATCCTACAGTGGTAATGTCACAGGATGATGGAACAATGAGTCGAACAAATTAAGGAGAATCAGGGAAAACGGGAAGCATCTGATTACTTGCCACATGAAGATTCTCTACAGCCTTCAGTAGGAAATGAGTACAAAACTGCGGCTGGAGTTGCACAGCCAGGAAAGGAGAAAGAAACATTGGCAACTCTGACACAGTCAATGTTGCGTAGCGATAGACAAGTGAATTCCTATATGAAAGAGCAACAGATGATGCAGGATGCAGCTGAAGATATGTCACAGAAAGATGTTCACTAACTTTCTGTAGAATCCCTGAAGCAAACAGAGAGCAAAGGTAACAGCTGCTTTATTTAATAGAGGTGGATAGATATATTGTCAATGAAAAATATTACAGAAAGTCGATGAAAAAATATTACAGAAAGTCAATAAGACCAAAAATGTTAGAAGTCTGATTAAGCAAATGAACACAGTAATTACATCTTTCAGCAGAAATTTGAGTAATATAACAGAAGTAAATAGGCTATATAAATTTGCAGCTAAATTAATAACAGATGTTTAACTACAAAAACAAAGGGCAGTAAGGGAGAGGAAAGGAAGAAATCAAATGCCACCATGCAAGTACTGAACAGAGAAACTATAAAGCAGTTAAGACAAGAAGTGTTGCTGTTAGAAGAGTACAGAAGAGGGAACAGATCAACAAAAATACTCACAAATATAGATGTGATATTAACAATACGCAGTATTAGAACAGAACAGGATCTTTCATGCACTATCACAAATTATAGAGTAAAAATATAAGCACAGTCAGAAAAACTTAGAAGATATGCTGATAAATATAAAGGAAAATTACAAAATAAGGAATTAAGTGATAAACCAAAAAGTTTTTAAAGAATTGAGAAACAAGGCAAAAGGAATTGAACCCTCAGCAAAAAAAATGGATACAAAATGGATACAAAAAGTAAAAGAATAAGAAGTTCAAATGTACAGGATATGAAATGGGATGAAGTAACGACCACAGAATTGAAACAAAGTTAAGAAAATATTATAACTGGAAAACACCAGGTCCAGATGCACTACCTATCTTCTGGCTAAAAATATTAACATCTTTATGTGAAGATTTAGCCATGAGTAAGAACTATTTATACACCCATCCTGAACACCCCAACCTAGCTAATAAAAGGAAAAACAATAATTCTACTTAAAAGCAAACCTGCAAGCTATCCTAACTACTAAATGCCAATAACTTGCTTTCTGATGATATATAAACTACACATTTGAATTGATGTTGACAGAGTTTATAGTAATTTAGAAGAAAACTCAATTGTGGCAATAGAACAAAATAGTAACAAAATAAATTCTTAAGGAACTAAGGATCATGTGTTGCTAAATACAGTCATTAAGAGAAAACTAAAAAGATACACCCTACAGTGATTGATTATATTACAGCAGCCATGAAAGTGTAAAACCACTTTGTAGTTAAGCCATGACAAAGGATAAATTACAGGGAAAAAAAATTCAAAGGGGGTGTCATTTATTGTTGGTATTGTGACATCATGCATGGAGACAGAATGCTAGGCTCATACCTGCCTGTGTCCCATAAGTACATAGGTGTGTAGTAAGCTAATGGCCCTGGAGCCTTTACAAGCCTAGCCCATAGGATTACCCTGGCATCGTGCCACCCAACCTTAGTTCCCAGTGCCTCTTTCGAGTAGAGCCACTGGAGTGATCCCTGGGGTGAATTTTCTATTTGAGAAACACAGAAGGCATGCAAGTATGACAAGGTGCAAGGACTGAACCAACTGAATAAAAAGGAATCTAGTTGGATTATTAGGGACTGAACCTACTGAATAAAAAATAATCTAGTTGGGTTATTAGGCTGGGTGCTTTGTTTAAGCCTGGCCTTAATGAGCGTGGTTAAATTTGGTATGAACCAATAAGAAGATGACTCATTATGTGTTTTATTATTTAAATGAATCATAATTTTTTGTGTGTCATAGCACTGAAGAAGGCATTACCATTGCCGGAACTGGTTTGTTCATTACTTTGGAGTAGCCACATTAAAGGATTGAATATACTTCTAACCTCATTTGGTGCTGTAAAATTTTTGTGTTTATGTGAATTTTCTATTTCCCATCCACTCATCAAGATTTATCTTCAAGACGGCCAGTGAGGTGCTCTAATGAGGTTGAGATCTCTGGAGCGTATGTGGTGTGGAGGGATTTCTTTAGATGTAGCATTTCCAACACAGCTGGGTCAGACATGGCTTTGTACATCAAGCAGAGATCACCTCTAAGTAGGTGATATGAGACAGAGAATAGTTGTTTTGAGTCTGTCCATATAGGACAAATGCTTAAGGCCTAGGATCCTCTTTGTGAGGTACTTTTGTGGGCTCTCCAGTTGTTGCAAGCGTTTAGTGAGGTACATGCCAAATGCGGCATTGTACTCAATGACTGGCCTAATGAGGGAAGAGTAGAGGGAGACAATGACCTCTTTCTTCCTGGATGGAAAACCGTTAGTAATGAGATGTGCCACATAGGACTTTCTGACCACAGTGGCAATGTGGAGGTCAAAGGAGAGGTTGCTGTCACCCTGTTTTCCCAGATCTCTTATAACACCTTCTGTGTTCAGTGGACTACCATCGATGTGTTAAATCATAGGAACCGGGTTTTTCCCAAAGAGGATGACAACAGATTTTTTGGCATTGGGCTTAAGGCCATGGTTCTGACACCATTCATTGGTCTCAGTGAGGCCTCTCTGTAGATTGTCAACATCACTTGGGGAGTTAATAATAGCTCCCAACTTGTAATCATCTGCAAACTTTTTCAGCCAGAGTCCTTTCATGTTGGCTTGGACTTCAGAGAAGTAGATACCAAACAGGAGAGGACCCAGGACTGGTCAGCAGTCTGACTTGGAGTCAGCTACTTTCACACTGTGGGTTCTACCTGTGAGCCAGTTTGCAACCCACCTAGTGATATAGGGGTTGATGCCTAGCTTAATGAGTTTTTCTATGATTCCTGAGTGGGGAATGGTATCAAAGGCCTTGGCCAGATCAAGGTAGGCTGTATGAACCACCTTGCATTCATCCACAGGTCTGATGAAGGACTCAAACAAGTCAACCAAGTTGACCAGGCATGATCTACCCTAAACAAAACCAAACTGTGTGGGATCCAGAGTTTGGATTTTCCCTATATCCTTGTTTATTAGGCCCATGATGATGCATTCCATAGCTTTGCATAACATGATTCCTCAGGCTAATGGGGCGATAGTTCCCAGGGTGTGTAGTCGCTCCTCCTTTGTGGAGAGGGATGACTGTACCAGTGCGCCATCTGGTAGGGACAAAGCCCGAGGTGAGGCTGTGACTAAACAGGGCACACAGGTTAGGTGTCAGTTCACTCTCTAGTGCATGTAGAACACAGCCAGGGATATTGTCGGGTCCCATAAAAGCTGTATTTTAGGCCTTGCACAGTGCTGTTTTAACCTGTGCAGCAGTAATACCGGGTGCCGAGCAATCTACTAGTACTGTGACTGGTCCCTTGGCTGGGGGAGGGTTAATGTTGGCACTGAATCTGTCTGCCAGTATATTAGCAATATCTGTTGGCTCAGTATAGGTGATACCTTTGTGCGGTAGCTCAGAGCAAATCTGGATATTGCCATGGAGATTCTTTACATAACTATAGAAGGCCTTGTGGTTGTCTTTACTATCTGCTGAAATTCTGTTTTCATAGCTAGCTTTAAAAGATTTGATGAGGGATCTCAACTTTTTGTTGAAACTGATAAGGGAGTTTTTTCCAGTCTTGGGACTTCACCTTATTCCACATCAGTTTGACCAGGTCAAGGATGTTGCTACCTCTAGTGGGGGTAAGAATGAGCTGGTCCAGGGCACTGGAATTAATGAGTTCCAGGAAACAGGCAAGTGTATTGGTACATGAGTAGTTTTCCCAGTTAATGGAGGGGTAGTTAAAGTTGCCCAGTATGAGAGTGTTAGGTTGGACCCTAATATTCTCCAGGGTGCTTAGGAATGTGGAGTGAGTGTCTTTGGGACATGGTTGGGGACCTATAGCAGGCTGCGACCTGAATCGCTGTCTTACCCAATGTTAGCTGCACCTCAAGTATCTCAGATGTGTTAAGTTGGGCTACCAGCCTGGAGGTGTGTGGATCCTTTATGAATATAGAAACTCCACCACCTTTGGAGCTTCATCCAAGTTCTGGGGACGAAAGGTGTAGAATGAGTTATAGCCTGGTAGCACGGGGTGCTTTCTGCTGTCTTGAACCAGGTCTCTGTTACGGCACAAATGTTGATGTTCTCCATTTTAAGGAGTGCTTCAAGAGAGTGTATTTTGTGATTTTGAGGATAGTGGACGATTGTAAGTAATATTGAATAATAATAATTATTATTATTATTATTATTGATAAAAGTGGATGATGACCACTAAGTGTGCAGATGACTGTAGGCTAGGAGCACTCACTGAATCTTCAAATGATTTGTCCAGCCTGCAGGGAGATTGGTCTCAAATAAATAACTGGTGTCAAAACCACAGTCTAAAATTAAATACTAAAAAATGCATTACTGTATCTTTTGTGAAGTCATCTACCCCTGGGAACTACCACACTGACAACATGCCCCTAAGACATTTGCCCAGTTGTTCAGGGTTTGGGAACTTATGTGGACAGTGACTTAACTTTTGACCAACGTGTCTGTTGTAAGAAAGTCCTTCTCTATTGCATAGATTATAGACAAACAAAGGGGTTGTGCCTAGATCTAGAGACGTCACTGACCCCCTTGGCTCAGCTTTCACTGAGCCATTTATTGCACATAATCCCCCCTTTGGCATGTATCTGTTCAGACACATGCAACAACTGGAGCTCCCACAAAGATACCTTACTGAAAGTATACAAGGCCTAAACAACAGGTCCTTCATGGACTGACTGAAACCCCTGTCAATATACTTGGTAACCTACAGATTCCAAAGATATGACCTATGTCTGGTATACAAGACAACCTCTGACCTATTACTAATGGATTTACTGCACATCACTAAGTCAAATGGCATCACAAATACTTTGCCTAGGCATCTACACCTCTTCGGTGATATTGTAGTGTACTGGCTCACTGGCAGTTATGCACAGGAGTGGGCATGGCCAGGGTGATTGACAAGCCTAAAACCTAGGAAGTGGTAAGGAAATGAGGCATGATTTGACATGCCATGTATATTACCCTGTGATGACATACATATAATGAATGTAGATGAGCAGCTCAGTACTATAAATTCCTGTGATAATTTACTTATTTGTAATGCTGGTGCGCAAGGATCTTCTTTTGCCTTTTGCTTAATATAAAGTACTACAACTAATCCTATAAAAGTAATCCCAGTGAATATAAACAATTACTTTTTCCCTTTGCAGGGGGCAAGCCCCCCTGCACCCCCCCTTGTAATTGGTTCTTGGAGTTGGTATATTCAAATAGCGGGTAGTGTGGGGGACGAAGTGCCCCCACAAGAGGGTGCAGGGGGCAAGCAAAGGGGAAAAAGTAATTGTTTATATTTACTGGGATCTCTTGTACAGTTGATGTAATACAGAGGTTTAGGATTACTTGTAGTAGTTTGTCAATTTGGCACTTGTATTCCAGCATTTGTTAACATATGCTGAAACAGCTAAGCATGCACTTAATGATTCTTTAAATGGAGTTTAAATGTATCTGTTAAATATAACTGTGATTACTCATCAAATTGAATATTCATGCTGAGGAAGCCACTTCATTTTTGGTTATTCATAAGTACAGCAAGACGTCAACCAGCTGGGGCGGCGCTTGCTACTGCTCATCTAGTGAGCCAGTACACTACAATATTGCCACCTCTTCTGCAACATTAATAGAACAGTTTGGAGGGACAGGCATATTTGACAGACTGCTGCTGCTGTGGGACAAACTCCCCATCCACATAAACTCACCAAAAACTTGCAATGCTTTACAGATCCAAAAACTCTCACCAACACAACTAAAGCTACACTGTTCACTACTTAACACCTCCCCTCAGTAATTTATGGAGCACTCATTCCTATTAACTTCCAGGCAGCATAAAAAGCTAAATTTGAGCAATAGTGTAATAAAGTGGCTAAATTATCAGCAAATGCCCCTTTCAGAACCCACTACTGTAGGGCACTGAAAGCCTAAATTGATTAGAACTAACTCATCAACTAATGTATACAGAGCTTCTTCCCACCTACAACATTAGCCAGCAATCATCTGCTTGTCTAGCAATAAATACTGTTCTATACAACTATGTTTGTACTCCATCATTATGATACAGTGAGGAAAACCTTTGCTGTCCACAACCTTATCAAATCTGCAGTCCATGATCTATATTTATACCATGTTGCTAAGGCCTGGGATTCGTTACCTATATCCATCAGATCAATACCCTCACTCCAGTCTTTCAAAAACATTCAGAAATAGTTCTTAACCAAAATCTGTCTCGGCTTTTGCCCAACCTCAGGATAATGATATTCCTAAATATGAACAAGTTCCTAATCATACCTCATACCTCCTGACTCGCCCTTTACACTCACTTCCTAACTTTATCTGGATGAAAATGGACACCTAGCCAGTTTGACTTTCCAGGTAGACATCAGTAAACAAATATGTTTGACCTTGTCCTTACAAATGTTTTCTCTGCCTACACCCCACTAATATGATACAATACGATATACAACTTGTGATTGCAAAAACTAACCGACTATAACCCAAGAAAAAAATCACACCCAGTTAATGAAATCTGTGGAAATAATTGGTCACCCACACCACAAGAAAAATCATCAAACTTGACAAATATGAAAGCAATATTACTGGTCATTAACTACTTCATACTGCTCAACTGTCCCTGATTTTGTCTCATATTATTACCCTTATCCTAATAAAATGTTTTGATTTTCTGGTAAATCACTGAAGACTACAGACCAGACATTAGAGTTTCATACCTCTTAGTCTTTAGGAAATCCATGTTGTTCAAAATCCGGTTGTTCTCCAACCAACGTGAGTTAGGGTAATATTTAAAAGTTATACCTGATTTAGGACTTGTAAACACTCTGGTGATCATAGTCTAGTATAAATCTATGAACCTACTAGTTATGCACCAAACATGGCACAACAATACACTGAATGCATTATTCATACTTATTTCTTCCTACAGTATATATTCCAAATTCAAGATTTGACATAAACAATGAAAGAAAATCTCATACATAAAAACTTACAACTGTCGGCATGTACCAGAATGTCTCACTGGAACTATGTTATTGTGTCAAGTAGACTTGTTTCAACTGAGCCAGAAGGAAAACCTACCCAGTATCTGAGCAATATAACATGGCCATAATCACTCTCAAATACAACACCAAGAGGTGAAGTGACAACTCTGGTTTCACAGCCCCTCAACAAAACTAATTCTAAATGTATCACTATCCACAAAAGGAAAGCACAATAAATATTGTATAAAACATACATAACTAATAAGCCACACTAACACCTTAAAAGGGACCCCATATTCTAAGTAGGGCTAAAATCCTGCAGAGGAAAGCAACATGAACATGGTAAACCTCCTAGAAAACCAGACTCCCAAGCAATCAGTGAAAAAATAGCCAGTCAGCAATGGAGAGAACACTCCTCCAGTAACACTAAGACACACTGAAATTACTGCACACTCAGAGTGCAGGAAAACTAGCAACTTATAAAGAATTAAACGTATAATACAAAGCTTTACACTATATAAACCATGCAACATGAAAACAAGAAGTACATCAAACACATACTGCCCACTGAAATTTCTCCAGTAATGAAACCAAACACAGGATGTCATAAATAACTCACAGTTTAAATGTGAATCTCCCAAACATAAAAATGTTCACGTACCTGCAATATACAAGTGTGTAATCTAAATAAGCCCCATTAATTCTTCGAGCAGCCATCTCCTACAATGCTGAATGCTTCTCCAGATGACTTGCACAGACTCTACAGAACAGCTTAAACAGCAGAATATCACCATTATCTGTAAAACTTACTCCACAATTAAAGTCACCTATAGCAAATTGTGACAGACGTTTATAATCCCACTGTCACCAACCACAAAAAGTTAAATTCTGAAACAAACAGTATTAATTTAATATTAAAGGCTGCACTCACCTCTTGTCCAAACTTCCCTTATGACTGTGAGTTCCACAACTAAGCAGAATTATGTAGAAAGGATACACATGTTGTTTCATAACACCACATACCCTCCCCCAAACAATTAAACCAAGCCTTGTCTGTCCACATGATGCACCTAGGCAATATCTGACTTTACTACTTTGCAATGAATGCATGAATATATTACACTGGTAAACACATTCAGATAAATACATACATTGAAATACAGAATATATGTGTAATAGCTCAGCACTTAAATGTCTCACTCGAAATTAAAGTCAATACCAAGCCAGAAACCAGTGCATTTAACACCTCGTCAAGTTTGATATGACCATTTTCACCGCTGTTGACACTCATTGTTTAGCCCAGTATATCCAAGATCAAAAACCAAAGATGACTGTAACAATGTTAGAATAATTAACATGCAAACCAATGGACTCAGGCTTCTCTTACCACAAACTGAAAATTATACAACTATTTTGTTATATAATTAGTGTTTTAGCTAATGTAACAAACATCAAGAAACTGAATTTTGTAGTGGAGATTGACATCTGCAGAAAATAATAAAGCTATGTATACAGCTGTAAGAGCCCTATTTATAGGCTTGTAACACACTTGGAACAGATGAGAAAACAAAATTTCAGTGAAAATCATGGGAATCTCAATTAACAGCTGTCTAAGAGGAGAGTTGAGAAACAGAGGTTGGCATCAGAGGAAACATATTCACTTTAATGATGCTTTATAAATCAGGACAACAGAAATGGTGTTGATAATGGCTGACCTGAATGCACATATCAGGACAGACAGAATAGGATACAAGGACTGCCTGGGTCCACATGGGTGGTGCAGTAGGAATAAAGATGGAGAGGCCACTCTAGACTTATGTCTGGCAAATGGCTTCATAGTAGGTAACACACGGTTCAAAAAGTGATACTGTCACAAAATGGCATACAAGAGTGACTATTGTGCAAATCTGGTATACTTCCTCCTAGTAAGGAAAGGACAATGGGGTAACATCAGTGACTGTAAATTCACTCCAGTGAAACAGTAAGCCCACAGTAAAAAAACACTGGTTGCAACAATCAGATGCAAGCAGTGGTCACAGATGTCTTCCAATGGCAACAGAGACTAGGCTGAAGACCAAGAAGATGACTGAAGAGAAAATACAACAGTTCTAAGAATTGCTTAGGGCTCTACCATCACAACAAGAAGAGGAATAAGTGGAGCTGAAGAGGACTGGAAGCACCTCAAAACAGCACGTGTGATGACTTCATAACAGGTATGCAGCTGAGCCAAGTATGGGAATAAGGTATGCAAGGAAAGCAGGTAGAAGAATGCACAAGTCCAGGAAGTCATCAAAAGAAAGAAAGGGTGCAGGGAGAAATGGGAGATAGAAAAGGCAGACAAGACGAGGAGGAAATACTGGATGGCTAACAAGAATGATCGAAGAGAAGAGTTACTTCAGAGAAGGACAGACATTTTAAGGTCAATGAAAGAAACAGACTACAGAAAGTCAACAAAACCCCAAAAGTTAGAAGCTTGATAAAATAAATGAACACAGTAATTAGGACTGTTCATAGAAATTCATGCGATATAACAGAAGTAAATCGGATATATTACTGTGCAGCTAAATTAATAACAGATAGTCTTACCACAAAAACACAGGGCAGTAAGGGAAAGGAAGAGAGGGGAGAAATTAAATGTCATCATGGAAGTATCAAATAGAGAAAATTATAAAGCAATTAAGACAAGTGTCAATGTTAGAAAGTATAGAAGAGAGAACAGATCAACAAAAATATTGAAAGATAGTCATGATGCAAGTAACTCAGTATCAGAAGAGATCAGGATCTATCATGCACTACTGCAAATAAACTATCAGCACAGGAATAAAAACTTAAGAGATATAGAGAAAAATATAAAGGTAAAGTACAAAATAAGCAATTTTTATTGATGACCCAAACAGATTTATAGAGAATTGGGAAACGTGAAAAGAAATTAAAAGACCACCAAAAAAAGAAGAAATAGATACATTTTGGATAAATATCTATGAAGATCCTGTGGAACATTACAAAGATGCTGAATGGAAAGAAAAACTAATAGAAAGAATAAGAAGTTCAAATGTGCAGGATCTGAAATGGGATGAAGTAACAACCAGAGAAATAGAAGAAATGAAACAAAGTTATAAAAAGATCCTTACTGGAAAATTCCAGGCCAGATGAAGTACCTAACTTCTGGCTTCTTTACATGAAGATTTTGCCATGAGTAAGAACTATTTATATGAGCACCCCGAACAGACACCAACCTGGTTAACAAAAGGAAAAACAATAATTCTACTTCACAGCGGACCTGCAAACTACCCTAAAAACTACAGACCAATAACTTGCCTTTCCTTTGATGTACAAACTGTACACTGGAATTGGCGCCAACAGAGTTTATAGTCACTTGGAAGAAAACTCAAACATGGCAATACAACAAAAGGGAAACAAAAAAGTCATATGGAACAAAGGATAATTTGCGGCAAAATAGAGCAACAAAAGAGAACTATAAAAGGGGAAGAATCTAAATACGACATGAATAGACTACAAAAAAGCATTTGACAAGCGTCCCACATTTATCGATGAAAGAGTGCTTAAAATGTATAAGAAGCACCCTATAGTGATCGATTATATTACAGCGGCAAATCACGTTGCAGTTAAGCCATGATAAAGGACAATTTATTATTCCAGGGATAAAAATTCAAAGGGGGATATCATTTTGTGTTGGTATTGTGGCATCGTCCATGAAGATGGTAGAATGCTACTCAGTGGAAGGCACATACCTGCCTGTGTCATATATTTTGAGAAATCAATCATGTCTCTCTTGATACAGTCCAGGGAGGTACATATCAGGTCATTTACATCTACATGAACTATGACTGAGTCATACTGGTACTTGAGGTTTAGTGATCTATGTGCATGCATGAGGTGATGAATCGTGTTTTAAATTGTGTTTGTGTGTGTTTGGTGCCAGCGATTTCTTTCCCAGGGAAAGAAATCTCTGTTTTGACTGTTCTCGGTTTAGTGCATTCGGTCTTTATGTGTCTCTCAAGAAGCGTTCGCTGTAATGCCTCTTCGCAATTTTAATATAGACCCCATATTATCACATTAAGAACAACGTCCTAAGCATGCAATCAGTCATGAGGAATTTGGGCACCCAGGTTGATAGCAACCTGACTTTAGAGCACCATGTTGCTTCCATTGTACGTAAAGCTTTCTATATGGAGCACCTCATAAGTAAGGGTATCTCATCCAGGGACAAGGGGGTCATAGCATCCCTGTATTTTTCTCTTATAAGGCCAATTATTGAGTTCAATGTCCCCTTCGGTATGTACTTTGCAAAACAAATGCAGCAGCTGGAGAGACCACACAGGTTCCTCACCAGAAGAATCCATGGCCTCAAACATCTACCCAACAAAAATAGGGTAAAAGCCCCATCTCTACTCAGTTTCATACAGACTCCTCAGAGGTGACCTCTGTCTGGCATACAAAGCAATTTCAGACCCAGCCTTGATGGGACTGGTGCAGATCCGCAAGTCAAGCTCCACTTGAGTAACCCACACCCTTGACCTCAACCTGGTGTGTGACATCAGTAGGACTTGTTGGCGAGACAGATTTGTGTCCCACAGACTCCGCCATCTGTGGAATAGACTCCCTCGCAACATCAAGCACAGTACCTCATTATCCCTTTTCAAGCACAGCCTGGATAACTGGATGAGAAACAGAAAATACACCCTAGGATTCCAGCTGTGTCCTTCCTGAACAGGGGCTTTGGGTGCTGACTTGTCTAAACATGGGCTAAACTCTTGGCTAGGCTTATAAGGGCTTCAAGGCCAATACCCTAGTAACTTCCTATGATCCTATGCATGGAGTTATGCCTCATGGGATTGATAGTTGAGGCACAGTAAGACGTGTTTTTTGTGTGCTGTGGTGGGAGTTGTCTTACTGTCTTATTTGCATCCCTGCAGTGTTTCTGAAGGCTGCGTTTCAGAGGATTTTGAGGTTTGGGTATATTACATGTGAGCACATTCTCATACAGTATGTGGGGCTGGTCCTTTGTATGTGCTTTTGAGTGTTGTGTGTGTGCTGATAAGTGGTTTGGTGTTTCTTTGTGTCTATTTATATATATATATATATATATATATATATATATATATATATATATATAGATTCACTTCATAGGTTCATAGGTTCATACTAGGTTATATGTCCAAGGGCATTTATAAGCCTAGCCCATAGTTATGTGGCTTTCGCCACCCCTTTAGTTTGAATAAAAACTATGCCTATCATTTTGCTGTGCCTCTGTCAAGCAGTGACACTGAAGTAATCCCTGGGGTATATCTGCGATCTCCCATCCATTGGTCAAGATTCCTCTTGAACAAGGCCAGCGAGGTGCTCTGCCTCACATGTACCGGGATTTTGTTCCACAGCATAGGGAGTCTCTGGGTGATGAATCTGTCCCTCCAGCACGTTCTATTTATAACCGTGTCAAGGTTTAAGTCTCCCACCCTTGTGGTTCTGAGGGATCTAGATTTTTTGAGGTGAAGCATATTCATCAAATCTGGGTTTGACATAACACTGAAACTTCAAAATACTGAAAATAACAAAACTTCATAATACTGAAGACCAAAATACTGAAAGCTCAAAATACTGAATACTCAAAACACTGAAACTCAAAATACTGAAAGCACATATTATGCGTAAACTCAGCTTAAACAACATAAATCATAGCAATTTCTACCAAATATATGCAGGGGGGCAAGCCCCCCTGCACCCCCCACACCCCCTGCTACTTATATATATCTACGCAAAGATTGCACTTAACTACACTGTGCAATCTTGGAGTTGATATATTTAATTAGCAGGGGTGCAAGCAGCCCCACATAGTGCAGGGGCTTGCCCCCTGCATATATTTGGTAGAAATTGTTATGATTTATGTTGTTTAAGCTGAGTTTACGCATAATATGTGTTTTCAGTATTATGAGTTTCAGTATTTTGAGTTTTCAAGATTTTGAAGTTTCAGTATTTTGGTTTCAGTATTTTGATATTTCAATGTTATGAAGTGAATCCATATATACATATATATACATATATATGCTCATAGGTTCATAGGTTGTTATTAGGCTATCGGCCCTAGGGCCTATACAAGCCTAGCCATAACAATTCCCTGGCTAGTTCTTTATATATATATATATATATATATATATATATATATATATATATATATATATGTAGGTCTACCTGACAACGTCGAAAGCTGACAACGCCGACGATGAGAACACCGACACTAGAAGATCGAAAACTGAGATGACCGATGGATGAAAGCCCCGAAGCTGAGAACACCGACATGTGAAAAGGCTGTGTAAGTATGCGGTAGTGACGGACATTAGGGTGCGAGTAAGATAAGTGTGCGATATTGACGGACTCTAGGGATAGGGGTGGGTTAAGTGAGTTAGGGTTAGGGCGCAGGTTAGGTGAGTGTGCGATAGTGACAGTCTTTGGGTTAGGGGCGGGTTAAGTGAGTTAGGGTTAGGGCGCGGGTTAGTTGAGTGTGTGATAGTGACAGTCTTTGGGTTAGGGGCGGGTTAAGTGAGTTAGGGTTAGGGCGCGGGTTAGGTGAGTGTGCAATAGTGACTGGGTTAGGGGTGGGTTAAGTGAGTTAGGGTTAGGGCGTGGGTTAGGTGAGTGTGCGATAGTGACGGACCTTAGGGTTGGGGTTTGGGTTAAGGTTATAGATAGTTGTGTATGTAAGGTTTAGTGTGGGTTTGTAAGGATTTTGGTGTGCTTGTGTTGTGTGTGTGCTTTTTGGACAGGGGATTTGTTTTGTTTGTTGATTGTCGGGATTGTGGTGTGTCGGGCATGTGAGGTTTCGTGTTTGTGAACTTTCGGTTATGTGGTGTTGGTGATTTCGTTGTCGGTGTTGTAGTGTGTCGGTGTTGTCAGGTAGATCCATATAGATATATATATATATATATATATATATATATATATATATATATATATATATATGTAGACAGAGAGATACGCACACACACACGCACACACACACACACACACACACACGCACACTTCCTGCCATAAAGTCTGATGATGATGATGATGGCTGTGAAATGGGTGTAGTTTCAAATCCCATTCTGATATTCAAAATTTTCGGCAAGGACAACACCAAACAAATACTTGGTGTGTTAATCATGGGCTTACCTTCAATGCCTTGAAATACAGCACTGTTTATGTTGGTAAATCCTGTATCTGTACCACTTACCATACAGATATCTACTGATAACCAATTTATTTATTTGCTTTTTGTTTACCGGGATAGTTCCCTGGGCCAGCAGAACCCATTTTCAGTAGAGGCCCAGCGAGAAAAGCTCCACGGTACAAAAATAATTTAAAGTTACAAAGATGTAGAAAAAATTATGAGTCTGTAAATACTACTACTCTCTTATTCACTGTAATATAAGTACAAGTTTTAAATGAGAATTTTTTTCATTAATGTTACAAATTTGTACAGTCTGTATGAGCTGTTGCATGGCATATTGTTAGTGTGTGTTCTAAATACAGTAGTGCTGTTAAATAGAAGTAACTGGGTGGATAGAATGTGGGGTGTAGATTTTATGGGGGCTTGGTTCAAGTACATTTCTAGCATGAGGAAAGGTAGGTATAGAGGGAAATTTTGAAGTGAGAGGGGGTTTTGAAATGATCTAATGCTTACAGGCAAGGCGTTCCAATTCTTGGCTATTGAGTGAGAGTAAAGGAGCTTGCCAGGAGGGAGAGTAGATTTATGGACCTGTAATAATTTCTGATCCACTGATCTAAGGGGCCTATTTGGGTGGTAGTAGTTGAATTTTGAGCTTAGGACAGAACGGTCTTGGGGTCTGAAGAGTATTTTCTGAGCTGTGATTAGTTGCAGGTAGGAGAGGTAGTTCTAGCCAATTTAGTGAATGTAGAACAGAGCAGTGATGGGTGGAGTATTTGGAGTTAGTTGCGAATTTGGCTATTTTACTGTAGCAAGTGTCAAGTTTGAGTTTGGAAGAGTTTTGTAAATTAGCAAGTAGAGGGGCACCATATAGGAGAGAAGGCAGAAGCTATGTTGTAGCTAGAGTTATTTTCAGCGATGGACTTAGGAAGTGATTCTGCCTGTACAGGGTACCTAGTTTAAAGTGTGTATTCTGGATGTTTTGTTGTATATGAAAGTCAAATTTAATTTGTTCATCAACAGTGATTCAGCAAAGTTTTGTGGGTAATGACCTTAATTTTTGTTTAATTCTTAAACAAACTGACATGGTATGTGAGAAAAGTATTTACACAAGCTCCTAACGTCAATAAGACTGTCAATGGTGCACACACTCCACCAATCAAGCACAATTCATAGCTGACACATAGACCCCCACATATGCTGAGGCATTTAAATGTGACCTACGTAAACCCAAAGATCACCTACGTGAAGTACACATAAACTCCCTCAGCAACCCTGACCCCACTCTTTCAAAACAATACCCACATCAGCCCATAGAGCCACATCTCGTGCAGTCTCTACTTCTAACCCCATAAGACAAGCCACCACAAAATCCAACATTCTACTCAGTGGAGACCTCATTGTAAGATAGACTGCTGACAGGGACATCAGTGAAAAATAAGGAGAAAGTCACGGTCAGTTGCTTATCAGAGGCCAGGATCCGCCACACTACAAGTGTAGCAGTATGACTCAGTCATAGTCCATGTGGGTGTAAATGACCCGAGATGTACCACCCTAGACAATTGAAGAGGGACATTGTGGAGCTTTGGAGTATGTGCCTCAGGCTGGTATGAGCCTAATATTGAGCAGCATTTTACCTTCTCCAAGGATGGTGCCACAATATGAGGAAAAGATTAATGACTTTAATAATTGGCTTACTTTCTGTTGTCATTTTAAGGGGATGCAATATTTGTCAGCATGGAAGGAAATAGTTAACAGACCATGCTACTTTGCCAGGGTTGGCCTGCATCTCTCTCTTTTAGGCTTTCAAATATTAGTTAAAAAATGGTCTTCCCAGCATAGAGCTTTTTTTTAAGTAATGCCAAAGTGTGTGTGAGTGTGTGTGTGTGTGTGTGTGTGTGTGTGTGTGTGTGTGTGTGTGTGTGTGTGTGTGTGTGTGTATACATACATGCATGATATGGTAGGACTGAAAACATACCTATGTAATTTGACTGACATTGATTGAAGGGGGAGCATTTAATACAGCACACAATGATTTACAATGTGGATTCATTTAAGAACCTGGATATTATTGGTAGATCCAGCTTTGAAGGTTTTTTTTTTTGATCATATCAGCAAATTGTTTAATGATCAAGTTTTAAAACTATGGGCTGTAAAATAGGATTAATGAAGTCTAGGAAATCAGAAATAATGAAATGATGGATTATAAGTTACACTAGACACAAATTAGAATCTGAAATCTTATCATAAAATTAACATGAATACACTGTAAAGAGCACAGCAAAAATTTAGCAAGGGCATTCATGGATGTGAACGTTTAATTTATTACAAACGATTGAAATATTTGAACTTTTCACTCCATCTTATATTGATATTTAAGTGGGCACCTTAAGTAGAGAGTAATCACAGAAAACTACCTCTAGGAATGTTTGGAGTTATCAATAAGCAGTAGAGATCTTTAGAAAATCTGTCTTGGAAATGATACAGGAATGAGAGATACAGTAATTTGTTCTCTGTAAGACCAGCTGACACATGGAATACAATTTCTAGTTATAGTAAAGCAATTACTACTGTTGAATTTTTAAAGAACATCTTCACTTATATTGAAATTATGGTTCTGGTACATGTATAAGCTAAAAGGGCAGTACTGACCATGACTGTAAAATGTGTAAATGTAAATTAGACGTACTCAAGTAGCTATGTTACACATACAAGGATGCTTCCATGTTTATTGTTTAGTTTTAGATGCAAAGGTATTCTTAAAAGAACGAGTGTATATTGAGGACATCTTGCATTGTTGTGATTGTGCAGCAAACTGTTTGCAACAAAGTATCAAATTTGTTCTCAGTTGCAGTTTTTTACATTGTTTCACTGTACAACTGTTACATTATATCAAAAAGAGCTATATATGCCTAGGTATGTCATTAGTTGTGAAATATGCTAATAAATAAAACCCTGACTTCCCAAGAAAACTGTTTGCTTGTTAATTTATTTTGTAAAATAAATGACATCACAGTTTCTCATGGAATGTGTCTGTCTGTTTGCTTATTTATGTATGTATGTATGTATGTATTATGTAACTTAAAGTTGCACTGGCTAGTTCTACTTCACAAAAAATATATATGCCTAGTCAATATGAATATTCTGAAAAAAACGTTCCAAGATAAAAGAGCAGTCAACAGTAACTTTAGTCTAAAGTGTTAATAAGAATAATAAGGTATAAGCAGAAGACAGAATTCATATGGCTCTGAGATGATCTGGTATTCCCCAACATGTATCCTCTACCATTTCTTTACCAGCTATCACTAAGAACAGGCCGACCCTCACAGTCCTCTCCACATCTAAAAAACATTGCATCAGTGTGCCTTAACAATATCCATGGATGCATTTTTTTAAATTTCTCCAAGTCTTTTGGGTTTCTACTATTTTGACAGGAATGGACCCCATTCCTAAGTCAATGTCTGATTAAAGTTAAAGAAAGTAGTATTGTTTCAGTCTTTGATGTTAGCCAGAAGTGCCTTCGCAGCACCCACAATGTGCTTAGCAATGACTCCTCCTGCAATTCATGTATCGATAACATATGTAACCATGATTGTAAATTCTATTATTACTGGAACTGTCTGGGTGTCCTTCTTCCACATTGCCCTTGTTTTTGCCTGAAAATCCTGGTATTTTTCATCACTGCATGTAGCAATTTCAATGATCAATGCTACTTTTGTCTTCTTTTCATGCACTACTATATCTGGTTTTCTTGTACCAGTTTTTTGAACTATTGGTGATGGGTGATCCCATGTGATATAAACTTCATTATTTTCTATGACTCTTTGTGGTTCATGTTTCCAGTAGATTTCAGCCATTTCTGTACCGTAATGTTTGCACACTCCGCAGTGCAACAGTTGTGCCACATTATTATGCTTTACAGTATACAGTCCTTCTGCCATTAGTATACCCAATGTACCAACAAAATGGTAAGGGATCAGGGACCACAAGTCAACTGTCACATTAACTTTGACCACCATGTGTCTAGTGTACTAAGGAAGGCTTTCTACTTTGCACACTTTATTAGCAAAGACATCACCTCTAGAGCAAAGGAGGTTATAACCCCCTATACTTGTCACTATTCAGGCCCATAATTGAGCATAAAGCACCTTTTGCCATGTACCATACAAAGCACCTGCAGCAACTGGAGACACCTCAGAGGATTCTAACAAAAATCATCAAGGAACTCCAGCACTTTTCTTATACAGACTGACTACAGTCCCTGTCACTATACTCTGTATTGTACAGACTTCTTAGGGGAGACTTATGCCTGGCTAATAGAGCAACCTTCGACCCAAACCTAATGAAATCGTTGCACATCCATAAATCAAATGGGACTAAAGCTACCTGTTCCAGGGGCATAAGTATGGCCTGCAACATGAATTTGATGTGCTGGAGGGACAGATTAGTCTCCCAGCAACTGCCACATCTTTGGAATAGGCTGCCAATTCATGTGAAGTAAAGCACCTCTATGACACTGTCAAAAAGGAGCTTGGATAAGTGGATGGGGCACCATAAATTCTTACTGGAGATAGTGCGCACAACCCTCCTGGACATGGGCAGTCATTACTAAATACAATCCCTGGGTATTGACTAGACTATCTTTGGTATTACATTGGATGAAATGGCTAGGCCTGAAATGGCCTTTGAGTTGATAACTTAGTAACCTCCTATGATCCTATGGACCTATATACCAAAGTCATTCTATTCCTAGGGCTATGATAATTATAAACATTGGGCAGGGCGACCCGAAAAGATAAAAAAATAAATAAAAAATCGCAGACTTTTCATGCATGCGCACTAGTCAGAACTGCTGCTGAGACAGTCTGGAGCATGCACAGACTGTCTCAGCAGTAGTCCAGACTGGGAAATATGAAGAACAGAGCTCCCAGAAGTCTATGCAGTTTTAAACTGCATAGACTGTCGCTGGGAACAGATCAGACCCAGACTGCAACATCAGCAGGCTGGAGTTTCATCAGGGATGTGCTTGAACACACCAGCTATGGGATGTAATGGTAATGGCCCAGCTATATGAATCATGGACAAAGGGATGGGATCTACTATGGAAGGTAAGTGGGCTATATGGATCATGGACAGCTATGAAGGGATGGGATCTAGTATGTGTGTGTGTGTGTGTGTGTGTGTAAATGCCCCAGTTGTTATATACTGGTGGCTAGAACAAACACATGGTGGTGTGGCAGGGAATACCTCAGGCTTGAACCCTGTACCTTGTATGCAGGTGTTAAGGACCTGAATTCCCTACCCACCACCATTTGCAAAAAAATTGCAGATTTTTGCCTCATATTTGATCTGATCTGTTCCTCATAATATCTGTGGTTTCTAAATGCTGCGATGCTTGATATTTGATGGTGCAGTGGTAGCACTGTTGCCTCACAGCTGCAGGCTCTCAGGTTTGATTCTTGGTTGGGGTGCCTTCTGTGTGGGGTCTGCATCTTCTCCCTGTGTTTGTGTGGGTTTGCTTTTGCGTCCTCCCATGTTACAAAGACATATCTGCATTATTTCTTCCTGGGCCTCTGCTGAAGATTGTTTTCTTGTTCCAAGTCAGATTGTCCTGATTAACAAATGTTAAATAAAATTGACAAACATTTGAATTTCAGACGTCAAGTTTCTGAATGTTTAATTCCTTACATATTTGATGGTGCAGTGGTAGTATTGTTGCCTCACAGCTATAGGTTTTCTGGTTTAATTCTTGGCTGGGGTGCCTTCTGTGTGGAGTCTACATCTCATCCCTGTGTTTGTGTGGATTTGCTCTGGTGTCCTGCCATTTTACAAGGACATGTGTCTGCAGTATTTCTCCTTGGGTCTCTGCTGAAAATTGTTTTTGTTCCGTCAGAAGTAAAATTGACAGGCATTTGAATTTCAGACTTCATATTCTTCAGAAAATACATAGTAACACAACCTTTTATTCTAGCAATTTTCTAAGTTTATAAGATGAATATTTGAAATTTGTCCTTATTTTTTGGACTGTATTAACCCATTATTGGCTTTGTCCAGGTTTTTTGTGCTAAGGTTGACAGCTATGGCAAGAACTGAATTCACTGAATATGTTTGAGGGCTGTATTCCCTCATTACTGGGTTTGTCCAGGTGTTTTATGCTAAGAGGTTGACAGCTATGGTGAGAACTGAATTTATTAAATGATAGCCATTTAAGTTTCAGTCTTCAGCTCTTTCAGAAAGCAGCTGATTTGGCGTAGTGGTTTGTTGCTCTGACTGTTTTGCACAAGGACCTTGGCAGTAAAATGTATGGTGGTAACACAGCATTTTTTCTTTCACAAAGCAGGTGATTTGGCATAGTGGTATGTTGCTCTGACTGTTTTGCACAGGGACATTGGTAGTAAAATGTATGGTGGTAACACAGCATTTTTCTTTCACAAAGCAGCTGATTTGGTATAGTGGTATGTTGCTCTGACTCTATTGCACATGGACTTTGGCAGTAAACTTTATGGTGGTAACACAGCATTTTATTCTAGCAACTTTCCAAGATTATACAAGCAATGTTTAATATGTCCCTGATTTTTTGGCTTTTGACCCCCCTCCTCATAAATTTGGCTTTTTCCAGATTTCTTGTGTTGTGAAGTTGAGATGCAGTTGAGTATTGAGTAGATTTTACAAGGAGCTGAGAGCTGCAGGGGAAGAGAAATTTTAGTGCTGCTTATGCTAAGTCAGCTTACATTGTTAATAGCACAACAGGTTGTGTACTTGCTTTTGATGCAGAAGGTTGCTGGTTCTACTCCCACAAGGGGTTAATGCTGCTGTACTGAAAAAGTTAAGATACTAACTATGAGCCTGTTATTGGTTTGCTATCCATTTCCTATTGCAATATTACTAGTTTATCATTTTTAATGTAATATAGGCAATTTATTCCTCAGGGGCATCAGACACTTTATTTTTCGATGAAACCATGAAATATAAAGGTGTTTGCTAGCAGCAACCTCTTCATTAGTTACAGATTTATTTAATGTGGAATTAATTAGATGACTTTTTTACTTCTTCAGATATTGTGCATATTTACTGACAATGGTGGACTGTAGAATTGTGCATATTTACTGATAATGGTGGACTGTAGAAGTTTGAGTAGACTTTTATGATGGAAATGTTTTGTCATTATGGGTGCATGCATTTTGTTTCATTGTTTACTGGAAAGATGTTCTGAATTGGGCAGTTCTGCCGCTGGTAAAATGTATTTTCTTTGAATGTGGGTTTCAGTGCTGTTTCAATGAATGTGAGTTTCAAGGGCAGAGAAGTTTTAATGCTAAGTTTGTTTAGCAGATGTCTTAGTGTTTGTGCTGTAAAATGCAAAATAAAACTTTTCAAATGAATTCCAAATCATCATAGAAGTAAATCAGTATGCACATTAGTGTTTATGGTAAATGGAGTGAAATAGCCAAGTAATGGATCATTGGAATGGCTGCACGGGGAGGCTCCATTCGACCATGATTATGTGAGGGGAAAGGGCGGCAAACTTAAAGACAGCCCCAGCTGAACTATACCTCCCAACTGTCCAGATTTTCAAAGAATGAATAGATTTTTGCTTCTTATTTTTGGTTTGTTCCTCATAAAATTTGTGGTTTTCTGGCAATTAAGTCACTAAATAATGACACACTGAGTTTCAGACTTCATAACCTTCAGAAAAATGCATGCTAAAGTAAGACCTGTTGTTCTATCAACTGTCTCAGTTTATACAAGAGCAATTTTTAGTACTGTTTATATGTTCCCCCAATATATTTGGCCTTGTCCAGATTTATTGCATTAACAGGTTGAGAGGTACATGCAAATAAATTGCTTTATAGAATTAGGCATAGCCAAACCTCTCAACTGTCCCTGATTTTGGCTCAAAATGTTGCTCTTCCCCCTAATACTCCCTCCACAAAATAGCAATTTTGGAAGAAAACATGGAGGGTTTACAATTAAGAAATAAATGTAATAATCAGAGTTATAGATTACTTTTATTTCAGAAATGCATGTAGATTATTTTATTTTGTCAGCTGCTCAAGTTAGCAGTACTAATATTAAAGTGCCCCCTCTTTGACAGGTTTACAGCTGTATTGTGTGGCTATTTTATATTTTTACATCACATTTTTGGCCCATTTTTCATAAATTTTTTTTTTTTTTTTGGGAAAATTGTGTATTTTTGGCAAATTAGTGACAAATCATTAAAAACTGAAGTTAGAAAATAATGACAGACATTTGCGTTTCAGATTTCATACCATTCAGAAAATTCATACTAATGCAAGACCTATTTTATTATCTTTCTAAGTTTATAAGAGCAATATTTAAAAATTGTCCTTATTTTTGGGCCATTGTCCCACTTCTTTGTATGGCTTTGTCCAGATTTCTTGCTATGAGGTTGAGAGGTATGACAAATGTTTCAGGGCCATCACAGTCAGCCAGAGACATTTCAAATTGTGGCATACTTCTTGCACCCCACTTCCCCATGTAGTGACTCTGGATGTGTCGAAGCAAGGCAAGGAGTAGTTATGCAGTGTAAATGTGCAGAGTATCCCCCCCCATCCAAGATAGACACAAGTACTAGAGTGGCTTTTCATCTGTCCTTGATTTTTGCAGAATGGTCTGGTTTCTGTCATTTTTTGTACTGTTGATTTATGCTTATTACTCAAAGTGCCTGTTGCTCTGTGTTTAAGTAGCAATACTTTAATGACCATCAGGTAAGCTTGGCCGAGATCATAAGATGCAAGTAAGCTTTAATAAGCATACTGTTAAAGAATTGCCAACATTGAAAGCCTTTCTGTTGTTGCCATGTAGAGAATACTTAACTAGATAATGTATAAGCCTTGGGTATTGAAATGCATATGACAGTATTTGTAATAAAGGACAGATTACATTATTTTAAGAAGCTCATTACACTTGGAGACTTCCAGTCATCTCTGCAGGCTTTACCCGTAAACTAAACAGAATGCCAATCGTGTGGTCCATAACCTGTACAGTAATCCTTTTAAGCAATGTATCTTGAGCTTATTTCTTGTTTGCTTTTCATTTTTTACTTTGATCATGTTTTCCCCATGAAACAAGTAGATAGTTGTCAGGCAGCAGGTCTTTTTTTGGATAAAATCATTTTTGCAAGTGGGGGAATCAGACATTTCTACTTTCACCATGTTACTTGGTACTTTAATAAAGCTGAATATAAATTATAATTAGAACTGTAGTGCAAGAAGTGGTTTGAGTTGAGTGCTACTTGATTTTGACTGGCATTCCATTAATGTATTTAAAAAGTAATTTATTTTTTCATGCCTCACAACCTTTTTGTTTCCATCTAGATATTAAGTAAGCTGTCATGCAGCCAATGCATTGAAATATTTTTATTCTTCTACACTTCATTTTGTCTTGATTGGACTCTCATAATGACGGTATGGCACCCAGGGCAGTGTATTTAGTTAGGTTTTGTGGTTTTGAGCATAGCTCCTACCCTTTCTAGTTGGCCACACTCCTTCCCATTGACCCCACCCCATTTCGCTGTCTCCTGCAGCCCCCCTTTGATTTGAAGTCACCAGCCACCCTAACATTGGGGCATGAATGGCTAGGCTTAAAAAGGTTCTTTTGACATTAGTTAAGGTTAAAGTTAAAATGCATAAAATTGTTTTCCTCAGAAAGCAGTGAAACAAAAGCATGTTGGAATCCATGAATACATTTCATAACCCAAATTGGTTAGTGGAATACAAGAAAATGTGGGAAACTGATTAGCAATGAGCTTCTCATTGGAAAAGCTACACCTTAATCAAAGTTTAATTTTCTGACCTTGCTATATTTACAAGCAGAGAAAACTGCTAATAAGAGTTTGAGTATGTTATCTACTCGCTTGATTATCATAAAATAAAAATAAATAAATAATAAAAATGTATTACTTAGGTCAGCTGCAGTTCATAACACATTTTTTCAACCAGTTAAAGTCTAAATCATTTACTCACATATTCATATCCAAATTTGTCTAAGGATAGGCCTGAGCTTTAGCAAGCAATCTCATTAAATGTGAGCGAACAATCACAAGTGATGATCTTTACATGTGTGCAAATTGGTCCCTGTGCAACACAAACACAAGCTATTAGCACATCATTTTAGCTTGTATCTGCCATCAACACTAGTTACAACACAAAAGCATAGCCAGTGGGTGGGTGGTGAAGGATTCACAGCAGGGTTTCTTTAAAGATACTGAATATCATGTGTAACCCTCCTCCATCTTGTTATTGAATTCTTGCTACTAAATATTTTATTTATTTATGCATGTGTGTCTATGTTGTTGTGTCTTTCGGCTTTTCCCGGTTAGGGATTGCCACAGTGGAACTCTGGTCCACTAATGATTGGTAGTTGATTTTTACGTGCCGCGTTACCAGCCCTGATGCACAACCTTCAACGAAGGTACGCCCATTCACACATGTCTCCACGCAGAAGACGCTCTAGCTGAGAATCGAACTGGACAGTGTCTGACTGTGAGGCAACAATGCTACCGCAACACCTGCATATACATATTTAGTTTAATGAAACCAAAAAGTAATCAATTTTCAGGCATAAATCATAAAGGTCTAATACACATGCACACAAGCACCTCTCAGCTCTCCTGAATTTGGAGGATCACATCTAATATGTTCTCAAACTTTTATTCCATCCATCCTAAATTTAGAAGTTATTTTCAGTTAACAGCACCAGTGAGAGTACCTAATATAGAAGCGTTTCCCTAATTATTTTTTTCGTTGTCCATAATTCCCAGTTAACAGAAAGACATGAGACATATATATACACGCAGATTGTGCTAACATATATGCAGCTGTTTACCACATTAGAGGAGTGAGCCACTTTTTCAGGCTCCAGCTTGTTAACCAAACAAAAAAAAAATCATGTTTATTGTAGTCTTGTGCAAAAACATCTTACAATGACATATGAGTACACTCAACAAAACAAATATAAATATCTGTAACTGTCTAATCAATAAAAAGGGTCTTTAGTCATGGGCATGGGCTTTCCCACTATCTCCATTACCAGCTTGGTGGATAAGGTAACCCGGAGGCAATGTAGAAATTGTTTCATGTTTACTGACAACCAGTAAATTCTCAAACAAACGGATACGGTATGTGAAAGATGTATTTACACAATGTCACTAGAGGCAAAGCCCTCATATAAAAATACTTCTAATGTCAATACAGTTGTCAGTAGTACACACCCTGCACCCATCACACACAATTCAAAGGAAACACATAGACTCACATATTCTGAGGCACTTAAATGTAACCTACCTAAACCCCAAATACCTCCTATATGAAGTACACATAACAAACTCCCTCAACAACTCTGAACATACAGTTTTAAAATACCCACATCAACACATACAGCCACATCTCATGGAGCCTCTATTTCTAAGACCATAAGGCAAGCCACCACAGAATCTAACATTCTAGCCATCGAAAACTCCATTGTGAAACAAACTGATGGCCCTCTCACCAGGCTGAGTCAGGAGAAAGTCATGGACAGCTGCTTATCAGGGGCCAGGATACACCACATTACACATGCATTCAGGTCACTGGACCACAAGTACCAGTATAACTCAGTTACAGTCCATGTCGGTGTAAATGACCCGAGACATACATCCCTAGACTATATGAAGACAGACATCGTTGAGCTGTAGGAATGTGTGTCCCAAGCTGGTATGAGCCTAGCATTGACCAACATTTTAACTTCTAAAAGGATGATGCCACAATATGAATAGACGATCACTGACTTTAATAATTGGCTTAGTCTCTGGTGTCATTGTAAGGGGGTACAACATTTGTCAGCAATGAAGTAGCTATTATACAGACAGGAACTAAAGGTGGAGGTGTCTCAAATTACATCAAAAATAAATAATAAATATAGCATAAGGCTTGTCAAACAGGGCAGTTCACTTGAGCTCCACATTAAAATCCAATACCACTTCCTTGCAAGCTATAGGTTCCCCTCTATGACCACTCATCTTCTAAACACACCCATGCATGTACACACCCACACACATATATATAATATATATATATATATATATATATATATATATATATATATATATATATATATATATATATCTCACAAAAACAGCAGATAAAGCAACAGCTACCATGCAGGTTTGTATAAATCAATAAAACTGCATAAAAACCATAAATCATTGTAAGAACGTAAAAATATCCAAAGTGATAGTCCAGCAATAAACACGGTAATCCTTTATTAGTGCACTCAGTGAGTTAGAGCTTTCATATCTTAGCTTCATCAGACCATATAACTGAGTGAGTTTCAAACAAGCATTTAAAAATGAGAAACAACAAATCACAAGCTGACACATCATAATTGCCCAATTACATATTAAAATAAATAAAAATCTTATATAAATAAATAAAAACATATAAAAATCTTATACAAAGACATTTATAAAGACTCTAGACATCAAATATAATATAAATATATAATATTGTCTTAGAGACAGTATTATATTAAAGTCATAAACATATCCTAACAACATCTGTTTCAACCTTCCCTAGGTGCATTTATATATTTATTCTATCCCTAAACATATTTCTATCTAACCTTGAGTCTTCTTGTTCGAAGAAAGGGCCTAAGAGAGACCCTTTCATTCAAATCTCAACCTGAATCTGCATGAAATTTAATAATCCATTTAGCCTCCCTTTCTTCTGTTATATGGCTAATATCACCTCCCCTAGCACTTCTTTTAATAGTTTCTATGACCATAAACTCAAACATGTGCTCTTGTCCCTTCGAAATAATGTGTTTTGCCAAAACATTCGTCAAAGTCCCTGTTCTGATGCCATAAAGATGTTCCCTTATTCTATACCTGAATTGTCTGTCAGTCTTTCCAACATAGAAAGACTGACATGCAATACATATAGCAAGGTAAACAACATGTTCAGTAAAACATGTGGCTATGCAATTAAAACTAAATTCTCTTCCAGTATCTGGATGCACGAAGGTGTTCCCATCCCTAATGTATGGACAATAGTTACATTTGCCACATGGCATAGTCCCTAACTTACCTACAGAAACTTTTTTATCTTGTGTATAACACAACATCCTCTTAATATTCTTTCTATTTCTAAACGTAAATTTGGGTCTATCACCTATAAACTTAGCAATTTGGGGGTCTGTCATCAGCACTCCCCAATGTCTCTCAAAAATTTGGATTATATATTCCTTATCCCTGGTATAATACATAGGGATATTCACAGTTTTATTATATACTGCAGTCTTCATTTTATTATGGTGGTGATTCGAAAAATAAGGTTTAGCTCTATCCTTTCTCATCTCATGAATATCAAATAACCCCTCATTAACCTCAGCCGATTTATAACCACCTTGTCCCAACCTATCTCTTAAATCAGCCATTGCCTTCACATAACCCTCTTCTGTATTGTTTAATCTCGAGACTCTCATCCCTTGTCCTTTAACCACATTATGAAATACATATTTGGGATGCATACTTTCCCTATATAGTAATGTGTTTTTGTGACAAGATTTCCTAAAAACACCAGTATTAAATAATCCATCAGATGTTCTCTCTACAAAGACATCAAGAAATGCAATCTTACTAGAAGAGGCATTCATAGAGAACTTTAAATAGCTTGTAACCTGGTTAATGTCAGATGCAAATCTATCGAATTCATCCATAGCTCCATTCCAAACGAGGAAGATGTCATCCACAAAACACTTATAAAAAATCACGTTCCTCTTATAATGTTCCATCAGAAACATTTGTGTCTCTTCCCACATAGCCAGAAACATATTGGCGTAGCTATTCGCACATGAAGTGCCCATAGCTACGCCATCTAACTATATATGGTGTCTCATTAAACAAAAATAAATTACTCTCTAATGTAGTTTCCAAAAATAAACAAATCAAATCTATGAAACCACCATCATAATCACTATGCTTCTGTAAATATCTTCTCACAGCAGTGACACCTTCCCCGTTTGGAATTATGGTGAATAAAGATTGTACATCCAAAGTTACAAGAGTAAGTTCTTCATGTTCCCAACTTCCATTCACACAGAAAGCATAAAGTTCTGTCAAGAACTGTTGGGTGTCCTTTAAAATAAAAGCATTGACATCATTAATAGGCCTTATATATTTCTCTATATAAAATGAAATGGGCTCCGTGCACCAACCCCTCCCAGATACAATAGGTCTCATGGGGGGGTTTAATCCATTCTTATGTACCTTAGGCAGTCCGTGCATAATGGGTAAAACAGGGCTTTCAACACAGAAATACTGAAACAGTTCTCTTGTGATAATGTCAGATTTAACTACGTCACTCAACATACATGTAACATAATTCACTTTTTCCTTAATTAAGTCATTTCCTACTTGTTTATAAAACTTTTTATCATCCAACATTCTATACATAGAATTTTTATAATCAATGCTATTCATTATAACAATTGGCCCACCTTTGTCTGCTGGTCTTATATTAATACTTCGATCATTTTGTAATCTAATAAGCGCTGAATGTTCTTCATAGTTCAAATTATTTCTCATACCTTGTACCTGATGACCATCATTATAATACTTATATAGATCTTCCTCCACTAATTTATCAAATGCATGGAGCAAAGGATGGCCCGTAGGCATATACATACTAGATCTCTTAAACGATTGTGGCTGTACAGAGGTAACATTGCCTAACTCTAATTTCAAGAGGACATTTCTAATAAATGTTTTAAGATCAACTATCACATCAGTTAATCGACTTGTACATGTGGGAATAAAACCTAGTCCCTTATTAAGGACCGAACTTTCATGCACATCTAAAACTCTATCAAAGATATTCCATATTAAGTTGTCCCCACATTGCCCCACATTTTCTTTAGAGTATGTCCGTTCGTTCTCTCCAGGGAGTATTTGCGTTTCTGTCTCCCTCAACTCACTGAACGCGTTCTTTTCATACCTCTCTCTTGTATGTTTATGGGCAGTGGAAACCGAGAAAAATGGACATTTTTATCGGTTTCTGATTCATTCACTGTCCGTGTCTTACTCAACTCATGCAAACGGGTTTCAGATATAAAAGTTTCACTATTTACAGGAGAATCAAGCGATTGTATTTCATCAGATTGTATGACTGAACAGTTACTTTTAACTAACCCAGTCTCCGTCTGTTCATTCAACACAGTGGCCCTAGCAATCTGTCTAATATCCAGCGTATTAGAGTGCTTATCAGCTGTAGTGTTCAACTCAGCTGGTATGTTACAGTCACTACCGGCAGTCGTAACATTAGTTCTGCTGTGTTTAATTGATGTACTGTTCTTTATCAGTTTATCTCCTGTTATTTCAATTACATTGCCAGTTCTTGGCCAAGTAAAGACATTACCGAGCTCAAAGTCTCTTGTATCTTTATCTATTTTAGCCTTTTTCTGTAACAAAAGTCTCCTTTCGTATACAGAGACACTATCCATCATTGCATCCATTAAAACATTAGTGGCAGCTTGATTAAATTGTTTATACAAGTCAGCCTGTTGTTTACGAATGGAGTCCCTGAGTGCTTCCTCCTCAGGCTTAAAATAATCCATCAGCAAAGTCATGTATTTTGCACTTACCTCCAAATTCAATAACTGCCACTTTGCTAACAACTCAGGATATTATGGGACCCAATATATATATATATATATATATATATATATATATATATATATATATATATATATTTATATATATATATATATATATATGTATAAAGAATTCAGCTTTACATTGAAAGACGATCCACAACTTGCTGCTTATCTTGAGCAGCAGAGATCAGAAAATCATTTAACGAGGTCTTCTGATTTTTGTATGGATTGGATTTCTCTTCTATTGCCTAACACCACCTCTATGTGTGTTCCTGCTGTGGAAACAGAGTTACAAAAAAAATACAGTACACTCCCAAATGAATCTAGATATAAATTTGACTTGTTACAACAAAATCCTGGTTACATATTTAGTTCACCTGAATTCCTTGTTTATAGGTCTCTGATCCTGTATGATGCACATTTGAAGTTGTCAGATGACTGTAGTGTGCCAAAAGTTCAAGGAGTTTCTCCAACAAAAAATTGGTGGTAGCCCTGTCCAGTTAAATAGCAGTCGCAGTGCTTTTCAGCCTATATATTCAGAAAAGAACACTAGTGCAGGTTCTGATAAGCAGATACCTTGAGGGAAGAGCTAGATGCAAGGTCAGGATTTGTAGACAGCTGTGTACAAGGTCTGAATTACCTACTGTATCCAAGATGGAGTGTAGGAAGGATAAAAAGCCAAGAAGTGTACATACTTGAAGTTGGAAAACAGTCACTGATTTTAGAAGACTCTTACATTAAAAGCAAGGCATAACCCCCTGCCCCAAAGCATTTATATTATGCTGTCAAAAACTGAAACTGTTGACAGCATAATAATCAACATGAAAATGTCGAAACCCCCGAACATCGAACACACACAAAAAAAAAAAAAACACCCAAACACAACACAAATTGCTCTATGCAGGGGAGCAAGCCCCCTGCATCCTCCACTACTTAAATATACCAACTCTGAGATCGCAGTACATTTGCAGTAAATGGAAATCTCCATTTAGGGAGATTTCCGTTTATACACGTGATGACTTTCGCTTTCAACATTTTGGTGCCGACAATATCAGCTTCAATATTGTTGGCCTTCGACAGGGTGAAGTAGACCCACCCCAACTATCATTAGGAAGCAGGTCCTAAATGCACCCAACAAGCCAACAACATCACATTAATGGACCCTGATAATATCCTAGAATGACTCCTAAAGAGCATGAAGCATGGCTTATCAGGACCACTGAAATGACTATCTAACCAAAGCCTCCAGTAAGGCTTAAGGCTGAAGGAAATGATAACTGCAACTGTCATCATCATCATCAACGTCCATCTTCCCATTTTCTACATGGGATCAGGGTGCATGTTAACTGTCACCATCTCTCTCTCTCAGTTCAGTGTCAAATTCCTGTCTTGTTCAATGCTCATGCCTGATTGTTGCAGATCTTCTCTCATACAATCCATCCACCTCTTTGTTGGACATCCTTGGTTCCTCTTACCTTTCTCCTCTCTGTCCCAAATCTTCTTCATCAGATCATCTCCATGTTTTCGGCACATGTGCCTGAACCACAGTAGTCCATTCTCTTTGATCTTTTCTACAATTGTAGCTACTTTGGCTTGTACTTTTATGACCCGGTTTCTTCATCTGTCTCACGGTGTGCATCCTACTACCCTTCTCATGCACTTCATTTCTATCTTCTCTAGCTTTCTCATCTGATCTGCCTGTAATGCCCAGGTTTCTGTAACATACATTAGTACTGGTAGCACCACTGCTTTGTACAAGTAATGCCCAGGTTTCTGTAGCATACATTAGTACTGGTAGCACCACTGCTTTGTACCAGTAATGCCCATGTTTCTGGAGCATACATTAGTACTGGTAGCACCACTGCTTTGTACCTGTAATGCCCATGTTTCTGTAGCATACATTAGTACTGGTAGCACCACTGCTTTGTACCAGTAATGCCCATGTTTCTGTAGCATACATTAGTACTGGTGGCACCACTGCTTTGTACCAGTAATGCCCATGTTTCTGTAGCATACATTAGTACTGGTGGCACCACTGCTTTGTACCAGTAATGCCCATGTTTCTGTAGCATACATTAGTACTGGTGGCACCACTGCTTTGTACCAGTAATGCCCATGTTTCTGTAGCATACATTAGTACTGGTGGCACCACTGCTTTGTACCAGTAATGCCCATGTTTCTGTAGCATACATTAGTACTGGTGGCACCACTGATTTGTACCAGTAATGCCCATGTTTCTGTAGCATACATTAGTACTGGTAGCACCAATGTTTCTGTAGCATAAATTAGTACTGGTAGCACCACTGCTTTGTATCAGTAATGCCCATGTTTCTGTAGCATACATTAGTACTGGTAGCACCACTGCTTTGTACCAGTGATGCCCATGTTTCTGTAGCATACATTAGTACTGGTAGCACCACTGCTTTGTACCAGTGATGCCCATGTTTCTGTGACATAAATTAGTACTGGTAGCACCACTGCTTTGTACCAGTGATGCCCATGTTTCTGTAGCATACATTAGTACTGGTAGCACCACTGCTTTGTACCAGTGATGCCCATGTTTCTGTAGCATACATTAGTACTGGCAGCACCACTGCTTTGTACCAGTGATGCCCATGTTTCTGTGGCATACGTTAGTACTGGCAGCACCACTGCTTTGTACCAGTGATGCCTGTGTTTCTGTGGCATATGTTAGTACCAGTAGCACCACTGCTTTGTACCAGTGATGCCCATGTTTCTGTGGCATACATTAGTACCGGCAGCACCACTGCTTTGTACCAGTGATGCCCATGTTTCTGTGGCATACATTAGTACCGGCAGCACCACTGCTTTGTACCAGTGATGCCCATGTTTCTGTGGCATACGTTAGTACCGGCAGCACCACTGCTTTGTACCAGTGATGCCCAGGTTTCTGTGGCATACATTAGTACCAGCAGCACCACTGCTTTGTACCAGTGATGCCCAGGTTTCTGTGGCATACATTAGTACCGGCAGCACCACTGCTTTATACCAGTGATGCCCAGGTTTCTGTGGCATACATTAGTACCGGCAGCACCACTGCTTTGTACCAGTAATGCCCAGGTTTCTGTGGCATACATTAGTACCGGCAGCACCACTGCTTTGTGCCAGTAATGCCCAGGTTTCTGTGGCATACATTAGTACCGGCAGCACCACTGCTTTGTGCCAGTAATGCCCAGGTTTCTGTGGCATACATTAGTACCGGCAGCACCACTGCTTTGTGCCAGTAATGCCCAGGTTTCTGTGGCATACATTAGTACCGGCAGCACCACTGCTTTGTACCAGTAATGCCCAGGTTTCTGTGGCATACATTAGTACTGGCAGCACCACTGCTTTGTACCAGTAATGCCCAGCTTTCTGTGGCATACATTAGTACTGGCAGCACCACTGCTTTGTACCAGTAATGCCCAGCTTTCTGTGGCATACATTAGTACCGGCAGCACCACTGCTTTGTACCAGTAATACCCAGCTTTCTGTGGCATACATTAGTACCGGCAGCACTACTGCTTTGTACCAGTAATGCCCAGCTTTCTGTGGCATACATTAGTACCGGCAGCACCACTGCTTTGTACCAGTAATGCCCAAGTTTCTGTGGCATACATTAGTACCGGCAGCACCACTGCTTTGTACCAGTAATGCCCAGGTTTCTGTGGCATACATTAGTACCGGCAGCACCACTGCTTTGTACCAGTAATGCCCAGGTTTCTGTGGCATACATTAGTACTGGCAGCACCACTGTTTTGTACACCTTACTTTTCAATTTCTTTGGCATTCTTCTGTCATACACTACACCTGACACTCTAGGCCAGTTGGCTGCAGCCCCTCTGATTCTACGTTTGACCTTTTCATTCAGACTTCCATTCTCCTCAACCACCCCTCCAAGATACTTGAAGCTGTTAACCTGTTCACTATATTCCTTTCTAATTCTTAGCTTCTTCTGATTTTCCCAGTTTGCCGCCATTACCACTGTCTTATCTGTGCTTAGTTTCATCCCATTTGCCTTCATTTTTTACATTCCATTCCCCTATTCTTTTTTGAAGTTCTTATTCAGAGCCTGCCTGTAATGCCACTTTGTTGATATGTCTTTTCCAACCCATTTGCTAATGTAGTCCTTTACCAGTATGAACAACAGTGGGCTCAGAGCTAAACTCTGGTGTATACCCAGTCCCACTGGGAACCCTTCTGTGAGACAGAACACTGTTCGTACTTGAGTCATTGGTTCCATGCACACAGCATGCACTAATTCTACCAATATTTTTGGAACGTTGAACCACCACAGCACTGCCCAAATTATCTTCCTTGGGACATTGTCGTATGCTTTCTCCAAGTATAGGAATGCCCATTTGGACTCTTTCCTTACCTCTAGCACCTTCTGAACTATCTGTCTCACTGCAAACATCGGGTAAGTTGTGCTGGATCCTGATCTGTATCCAAATTGCTCATCTCCCATTTTACTTTCTCCTACTCTGTGCAACTGTTTATCAATTACCCTCTACAGAAATTTGTTGCAGTGTGACATGAATTTGATACCTCTGTACTACCCACAGTTGTGGCTGTCCCCTTTGTTCTTGTACACTGGCACAAGCATTCTTATTCGTCAGTGATCTGGGCTATGCCTTTCTCTCCACACTGCTATGACTACCCTCAGGAGCCATTTTTCTCCTATCTCACCCAGCATCTTTATCATATCATGCGCCTGCACTTAACCAGGCTAACCCCTCTAACCTGACTGAACTACATACTAACATCGCACAAGTCCCATTCTTATACTTCACTGCTGTACTTCATAAAAAAAGTATTATTATCTTCTAATTATATTTTCTATGCACACTGAAAATAAATTTTAATGTATTTTCCACTATTATGTATGTAACTTGCTTATCTTATATTTTTTAGGCTCATAGAAAATGTATTTTACATTATTATGTACAATATGTAAATTGCGTATCTTTTTCCATTGCTACATTATTGTATAATACTTATCTTTGGAGCTTTTCTCCCCAGGTCTACACTGAAAACGGGTCCCTGGCCCAGTCAGACACTACCCAGTAAATAAATAAATATCTGGTGTGACCTCATCTGAAATTGCCACTTTCCTTGACTTTATTTTCCTTACTACTATTCTTACTTCTTCTACGATGGGTTCCTCTTCCTCTTTGATTGTAGGCTGTGTTAGGGGCAGTACAGCTTCTGTGGGATTTTCCTAATTCAGAAGCTTCTGGAAGCACTCCTTCCTTCTGCCTTTCATGTCCTGTGGACTGGTGAGCAGGTTCTTGCTGGAAACCCTTATGTAGGGTGTCTGACTATCTTCTTTATCTTTCTGTCCTTGTCTTGCAACTTGATATAGTTTCTTTGTGCCACCTACTGAGTCACTTTTCAGTAGCTGGTCGAGTGCCTCCAATACCCTGTTCTTTGCTATTGCAACTCCTTTCTTAGCTTCTTTGTTAGCCAACCAGTATTCCGTCCTAGTCTGGTCTGTCTTTTCTATCTCCCACTTTTTCCTGCATGTCTTTCTTTTCATGAACTTCTGCATTCCATCACCAGCATTTTTACTTATGTCCCTTATTTACATGCTTGGTTGGCCACATATCTGTTCTGTAGTCTCACACATGCTGTTTTGAGGTGCTGCCATTCTTCTTCAACTCCACATGTTTCCTTGTCTTTTTGGGGTGCTAGAGCCCTGTGTAATTCCTTGAACTGGTGTGCTTTCTCTTCAGTCAACTTCCAGGTCTTCAGCCTGGTCTCTGTTGACCTTAGAACCTTCTCTAACCACTACTTGCAGCTGATTGTGGCAACCAACTTTCTTTACTAGGAGGAAGTCTACCCGAGTTGCATGTTGGCCACTCTTGTATGTGATATTGTGACTGTCTTTCTTTCTGAACCATGTGTTGGCTGTTGGCTACTATCATAGCCATTTGCCAGACAGAAGTCTAGAATGGCCTCTCATCTTTATTCCTGTTGTCACACCCATCTGGACCCAAGAAGTCATCATATCCTGCTCTGTCTGCCCTAATATGTGCATTCTTCAAGTCACCCATTATCAACACCAATACATGTTGTTCTGCTTTATTTATCAGATCCTGCAACTGTTGTATGAATGTGCTCTTTTCCTCACTATCACAAACCTGCTGTGGGGCATAGGATGAGATTATGAATAGTGGCCTATCATTAGGCTGGAGTCTGACTGCCATGAGTCTGCCAATAATTCTGATGATATCCCTTACTACCTTCTGAAGCCTCTCTCACCACAATTCCCACACCATTTCTAGCCTGTGCTCCCACTGAGTAGTAGACTCTGGATCCCAAGCCAAGTGGTTTAGCTGCACTGCCCTGCCATCTTGTATCTTGGATACATACGATGTCCAGCCTCCTCAGTCCTATCATGTCATCTACTTCCAAGCTATGTCCTGCCAATGACTGCAATGATCATCTCTCTGCATAAGGGTGGGCATTCTATGGATCCTGAAAACTACATACCCATAAGTCTGACCAGTCTCATATGAAAAACCATGGAAAGAATTATAATTTAAAATGATAAATGATGACATAGGAAACCTTCAGAGACTGGATACTTCCAAGCCTGGTGTTGTCAAAGGCTGATTATAATTACTCAGTCTGGCAGACTTCCTCAAGAAGGTCACCAAGGCAATGAATGAGGACAAAATAGTACATAATGCGTACCTTGACTTGGCCAAGGCATTTAATACTATACCCCATATGGGCATTGTAAACAAACTCACAGAATTGGGCATTAACCCCTACGTTATGCACTGGATAGTGGGCTCTTACATAGGACCCAAGAAGTTAGGTTAGGGGAGACCACCTCCACAAAGAGGCCAGTTTCTAATGAAGTCTCTCAGGGCTCTGTGCTGGGTCTGTTCATTTTTGGCATCTACTTCTCTGAAGTCAATGCTAATACTGAGGGCCTCTGGCTGGCCACGTTTGCTGATGAATGCAAACTAGCAGCAGTTATAGAATTCCTCCAATACACTAATATTCTCTAGGAAGGGCTAAAACAAACAAGCAATTAACTAGTGTCAGAACCATGGTTCAAAACTCAGTGCCAAGAAATGCAAAGTATGCATGGAGTTGGAAAGTTAGCTACCCCAGGAAACTACCTCATTGATAACACACCTCTAAGAATAGACCCAGTAGTCAGAGTCTTAGGGAAATATGAGGACAGTAACCTGGCTTTTGACCAACATGTGTCTAAGATAGTAAGGATATCATTCTAAGCTGCTCAACTTATAATCAAGGGTATGTCATAATTTAAATTCAAAATGGCACACAAAACTGAAAATAGAAAAAACACTGCCACGGCAGCTGCCGAGTATAAAACACAAGAGATTTATTCTGTAAAAACTTAAAGCGCTTTTCGTTTGCTGACACGCAAACTTCTTCAGAAGTAAAATATAAAACTACAAACCACTTGTAAACAAGCCGGAAATCAAGCTACCCAATCATTTACAATGTTACTCGTGCAAGGATCTAATTAAAGAGATACACTTTCATAAAAGTTACTAATTTCAAACGTACCAGCTTACATTGAATAATATAACTAAGCTGAACATACTGTGGCAACACAAAATATTCTGTGAATATTGTGAAGAATATGTATACATGTGTAAAAATATCAGTTTTTTTGTATGTCATCATTTGGTTGTATTCAGCCATCCTCAGACTTGTCATTCAGTACAATGCCCCCTTCAGTATGTACCCGACCAGAGATATGCAACATCTGGAATGTCCACAGAGGTTCCTCACAAAAAGAATACAGGGCATAAAAAACAAGTCCTATGTGAACCACCTCAAAGCCATATCCCTATACTCTCTATACTACAGACTGTTGAGGGGTGATCTATGCTTGGCATAAAAGGCTTTCTTAGATCCCAGTCTAATAGACCTTTGCATATATGCCAAAAAAAGCATCAGAACTATTCAATCCAGAGAATAAAACCTTGCTTGAAACATTACTTGTACTTGTTGGAGGGACACGTATGTCTCTGAGAGTAGCCCTTCTCTGGAACAGGCTTTCCATCCAGGTGAAGCAAAGGTCTTCCCTAATTCCAATCAAGTGTAATTTGGAACAGTAGATGGAAAAATTGGAAATGTATCCCTGGTGTGTTTCCCATGTCTGTAATGAACAGAGGCAGCCTGTTAATGCTTGACCACCCATGCCCTAACTAACATATACCCCTTAAATAATCTTTAAGAATATATTTATGAAGTATGGCTGGGTATGAAACGATCCTTGTGGTCGTTACCTTAGTGTACACCTGTGAACCTATAGACTGCACATATCAAGACACGGCCTAACGTGAGAATTTGTACCTTACAGTACATGTCATACTATGATACTTTGCTGTTCTTTCCTAGCAGATTAGTATGTAACTCTCACCACACTGTTGACTAAGATATGGCTATCATCTTGCTAAACCCATGCAAGTACATTGTATTAACCTATGAGTGACAGAAGTACTCAACTAAATAAACAGAGAGATGAGGCAGAGGAACTGTTAAGAGTTGTTATTCTTCACAATACAATTTTTCTTTCCTGACAACAGCTGCTGTACACTAATATATATATTTCACTAGAAGGTTTCATCATGGCAGCAGCGTAACACCTTTACAGTTTGACAAGTCACCAAAATTCAATGAAAAATATAAATGAACAGGAAGTATTAATTATAAAAAGAACGTGTTTTAGTATAACTCTCAACTGTACAGATTTTCACAGATTGTCCAGATTTTTGCTCTGTTTATTATAAAATTGTGGTTTTCTGGCAAATCATTAGCAATTCATTGAGGAATGAAGTTAGAAAATAATGACAGTTATCAGACTGAGTTTTTGACTTCGTACCCTTCAGAAAAATTCATGTTTAATGCAAAACCTGTTGTTCTGTCAACTTCCTAAGTTTGTAAAAGTAATATTTAAAAAAATGTCTCTATTTTGGGCCTTTGTCCCTCATTATTTATGGCTTTGTCCAGATTTCTTGGTCTAAGAGGTTGAGATGTATGTAGCAAGGCTTGGGGTATGACATGACTAACAATGCTTAATCCCAAGAATGTGAAAATATGAATGTGATTCCATTGTTTAATAGTTAGCACTCTGGACTCTAAATACAGTGATCTGAGTTCAAGTCCCAGCAGAATCTGATGCTTTCTAAGTGTTTTCCTTGCAGACACAAGGTCCAGGATATGATATGAAGGGAAATTGGCTAGGCTTAAAATGATCTACAAGGGCAGCTAACCTAGTACTTAACTATGATCCTATATGTTTTTAGCCATGGTTGAACCCACTGTCAACAATGTTGTGCATCATATGCATCCATGCCAAAGTAGGAGTTATAGACAGTCTTACCACCAGCTTACAAACAGATTCTGGAAAATTTTCAGGTGCACAGGGAATCTGTAAAGGACCTAGACAAACTGTGTCATGCCTTAGTATAACTGAGGGGAAGGAAAGGTATGTTCATTTCTGTGGATATTAAGGTATGATTAGCCTTAACCATCTCAGCTCCAGTGACTTTTCATTTACCTATGTGGGACACATTACAGATATTGCAGCATCAGCCTCACAAGTCCTAAACTTGTTACCTGACTAGTTCATTGACATTAGGGTATTTGCTTCTCCAGGGCAGAAAACAGAATCAGCATTATGCTGGAATTCTACAACATAGCCCTTAGCCAAGTGATGCTGGGAGTCACAAATTGTGAGCATGTTATCATCAAGTCCCCAACTGGTCCAGAGGGCCTGTAATATATTAACAAGAAGGGCTTCAGCTCCATATTATCACATGGTATATAATGCCTAGGGCACGTATAACGTGTCAATGCATCACCAAGGTAGTTTGTTTGATACACACATTTGGCTCACATCTGATCTAAACTAAAGGCTCTTTTGAAAGGATTTCCAACAGAGTCATCTGTCTGGTACACAAACATTCATACTCATGCTAAATAGGCATGGCTATAGAAGGCCATATATATGATGTTCGTTGTGTGCTGCAGACAGTTCCAGATATGACCTAGAGTCCTGGTTGATGACATCCATCCACAATCCCCAGGTCATGCAGGAAATGTCCTTTAACACAGTCCAATTTTAATTGTGTTGCATGAATATTAACTGAACTGGAAGTTTTGACTCTGTTCTTCAGTTAGTTTTCCCACCCACCCTCCCTGTGTGTGTTTTGGTGTTAATCCTAGTGGATTTGAAACTGCCTGCTCCTCTTCTAATTTTGTGTTTGGATAGATACTCCTTCTGGGCCCATCTCATTTGCTCACTCAAATGAGTGCAGTGAGATCATATTCTGATTTCAGGCACTCCTACTGTGTACAAGGAGAGCATCTGGGAAAGAGAACAAAAAAAAATTAAGCTTGTTTCCTGCCTTTTCTGTTAAGTGGTCTAGACTGTTTGTAGCCTTCTGAGCCCGCAAGCCCTTCTGTGTTGGAGGGAAGCCTTCTAGCTTAGTTTTGTTTCCTATAACTAGCCAGTTTTCTAGTTTCAGCACTCAAATCTGTTTTTTTGAACTTGGCACTTGTTCAGAATTCATTGTAAACACTACATAAGCTGCAAATTACTACAGCACTCAACTTTCCTCACTTGTCTAAAGGAAAGCAGTTTTAGTACTTAATAAATAAGCACTTATCCAGGAATGTCTAAGGGTCAGCTCCCAGTGATTTCTCCTGTCTACCTGATTAATCTGGGCATCTTGGGGCAATGCAGCAATTGCCTCATGTACACAGACAACCCTCTCCTCCTACCACCCAACACTACAACCTGTGAGAGATGCACTTATATAGCCAAACTGGAAGCAAAGCTCTCTTCACCCAACACTGGACTAGACAGTCAAGAGGAGAAGGTAAACACTTGCACCACACCACTCTCATCACATAGTCCCTCAAAACCTACACCACCAAAACACACACATAGAAACACAAAACAGACACCTACATTCGCGGAGGCTCTCAATAATAACCTGCCCAAGCATCAGAGACATCTAAAGCATAAACGCAAGCTAACTCCACCCCCCCCCAATACAACCCAAATGACACATAGCCCACAAACTCATTGTGCCACTCAACCACAGCCCATAAGGCATAACAACGTATCCAACACTCTAGTCATAGGTGACTCTATAGTCAGGCACACTGATGTTCCACTCACTAGACTAAACAAGGAGAAAGTTACTGTCAGCTGCCTGTCAGGTGCCAAGATCTGCCACATAATGCATGCACTCAGGTCACTCCACAATAAGTACAAATATGACACTGTCATTGTCCATGTTGGTGTGAATGACCTGAGACGTACCTCCCTGGACTACATGAAAAGAGACATGGAGGAGCTCTCCGATCTTGTATCCCAGGCAGGTATGACCTTAACCTTGAGTAGCATCCTGCCATCACCCAGAATGATACCACAGTACAGGGACAAAGTAATTGACTTCGACAGACCACGATGCTTTGCCAGAGATGGCCTGCACCTGTCACCCTTAGGATTCCGGATACTGGCTAAGGCTCTTGCCACCCCTATAATGCCTTTTTTAGGCAAGGTTCAAATGACAAATTCACCACCATAACAGGTACAAGCAAGCAAAATCTGAGGGTAATGCTACTCAGTGCTAGAAGTCTAAACTTCAAAATGCACTCACTCGAGACACTCCTTAAAATGGAGAACACTGGCATCTGTATAGTGACAGAGACCTGGTTCAAAGCTCCAGAGAGCACCCCTGCATTACCAGGCTACAATTCATACCACACCTTTCGGCCACCTAACCCAGAACGAAGCACTAAAGGCAGAGGCATGTCTATATTTATTAAGGATATCCACACCTCCAGGCTAGTTGCACAGCATAATGCATCCGAGATTATCCAAGTGCAACTAACTCTGGGCAAGACAGCAATCCAAATTGTAGCTTGCTACAGACCCCCCCATCATGCCCCAGGATTCCCACTCCTCATTTCTTGATACACTGGAAAGTATTAGGGTACAACCCAACACCCTAATAATGGGCGATTTCAACTACCCCACCATTAACTGGGAAAACTACTCCTGTATCAACTCTTTTGCTCAACATTTTCTAGAATTCATAAATTCCAATGCCTTGGATCAACTTATTCACACCCCCACCAGGGGCAGCAATATCCTAGACCTGATCATTACCAACATGGGAAACCGGTGTTCCACACCAGAGGTCAATTCCTCGTTGGTCAGATCCGACCACAAGCTAATAAGCCTAGACATCCACATCTGACCCCCACCCCCAATTAGGGAAACCATCGTAAAAAACTTCTCCAAAGCCAACTTCACACTTCTTAAGACAGACGTGGCAAACTTCATGACACCCATGCAGACGGCCAATAGAGGTATGACTGCTGAATCCTACACAAATGCACTTTATAAGCACTTACATGAGTGCATGGATCATGCTATCCCTAATAGAACCAAGATGTTATCCTCCAAAAAAAGAAAGCCAATCTGGTGGTCCTCTGCCATAAACAAACTTTACAACAGAAGAAAGAAACTGTTGCAAAAAAGAGTAAAAACCCATGACTGGAGGAACTCCCTGGTCAACCTCAGTAAGAAGGTGAGATCCCTCATAAAATCCTCCAAAGCTAGTTACAAAAACAAAATTGCCACTGACTCTAAAGACAACCACAAAGCATTCTATAGCTATGTCAAGAATCTAAATGCGAACACTCAGATCTACTCTGAGTTACAGCAAAATGGCACTAAATATACAGAACCAACTGATATTGCCAACATCCTAGCAGATAGGTTCAGTGCTAGCTTTACCCCCCTCTCACCCCCTAGAGGGCCCATCTCTATACCGGAAGAATGCAAAGTTCCTATAATCACGGCTTCACAGGTAAAAAACAAAAGCCAAGAACACAGCATCCATGGGACCTGACAATATCCCAGGCTGCATTCTACACGAACTACAGAATGAACTGTCACCCTACCTAAGTACCATATTCAATCATAGCCTCACCTCAGGCTCTGTACCCACTGAATGGTGCACCATGACGGTTATCCCACTCTACAAAGTGGGAGCCATGATGGACCCCGGAACTACCTCCCCATTAGCCTGATGAGCCTGGTCTGCAAGGCCATGGAACGTATCATCGTGGAACTCATAAACAAAGACATTGGTAATCTCCAAACTCTGGACCCTACCCAGTTTGGATTTGTAAAAGGCAGATCATGTCTCCTAAATATGACTGACTACTTTGAAGCAGTCACCAAAGCCATAGATGACGGTAAAATGGTTCACATAACTTATCTAGATCTCACCAAGGCTTTCGACACCATCCCCCACTCTGGAATTACAGATAAGCTCACTAAACTAGGTATAAATCCCTATGTCACAAGATGGGTTGCCAACTGGCTCACGGACAGAACCCACACTGTGAAAGTAGCGGATTCCAAATCCGACATCAGACCAGTGACAAGTGGAGTACCACAGGGTTCAGTCCTGGGTCCTCTCCTGTTTGGTATCTACTTCTCTGAAGTGCAGGCTAACACAGAAGGTCTTTGGCTAACAAAGTTTGCAGATGACTGCAAACTAGGAGCTATAATCAAAACTCCTAACGATGTGGACAAACTACAAAAGGGCCTCACTGAGACAGATACATGGTGTCAAAGCCATGGCCTGAAGCTCAATGCCAAAAAGTGTATTGTCATCCCCTTTGGTAAAAACTTTGTACCCATAAACTACCACATAGCTGGTAGTCTACTTAATGCCGAAAATGTGATGAGACCTTGGGACACAGGTGGACAGTAGTCTCTCCTCTGATAATCACATCGCCACAATGGTCAGGAAATCCTTCTACGTGGCTCATCTCATCACAAAAGGATTCTCATCCAGAAAAAAAGAGGTCATTGTTCCCCTCTACTCATCACTCATTAGACCTATTATAGAGTACAACGCCCCTTTTGGTATGTACCTCACAAGACATCTACAACAACTGGAAAGACCACAGAAATACCTCACAGAGAGGATTACTGGCCTCAAACAGATGCCCTATGCAGACCGTCTCAAAAAACTACAGCTTTACTCCATCGCATATCGCCTACTCAGGGGCGACTCTGCCTAACATACAAAGCTATGTCAAACCCAGAGCTGTTGGACATGCTCCACTTAAAGAAATCCCAATCCCTCCGAGCTGCATGCTCTGGGGACCTAAACCTTGTCACCACAATAAACAGAACATGCTGGAGGGATAGATTCCTGTCCCGGAGACTTCCCATACTCTGGAACAGACTACCTATCTATGTCAAACAGAGCTCCTCATTAGCACTCTTCAAGAAAAATCTTGATGATTGGATGGGAAATGGGAAATTCACCTCGGGGATCACTTCTGTGGCTCTGCTTGACAGGGGCACAGGAAAATAATTTTCTTGGGTGGCGAAAGCCAGGGTACATTTTTTGGCTAGGCTTGTATGGGCCCTAGGGCCAATAGCCTAGTATCTACCTATGAACCTATGAATTCAGATAACTAAAGGTACACTTCTGACGAATAGACACCTCAGGAGGGGCAATGTTATGCAGGCCAGACACAGACATTTTTATTAAGCCATTTGTTGTAAGTGCTGAACTGCGTAACACAGCATTGCATAAACAAATGGAAAAGCAGTTGAGCAGCTTGGCAGGGCCTTCCATACCAGTCACACCAGCACCAGAAGGCTAGAATGGAGCATCAAGTGAAGAACATGCAGCAGCAGTAAGCCTTCACGGAGCGCTTCAGCGCTCATGTTTTAGTAAAAAAATAAAAACGCAGCGCTTTGTTTACACTGTAGTAATCTGTTTGCTACATTGTAGAAACAGTTGTTACAGTTTGTACCTGCCTTCACGAAGTGCTTACTTCAGCACTCATGATTTTGTAAAAAAAAAATGCACCTCTTCGTTTACACTGTAGCAGTCTGTTTGCTACATTGTAGAAAGTTGCTACAGTTTGTACCTGCCTTCACGGAGCACTTAAGCGCTCATGTTTAGTAAAGCAAAAAAAAAAATGCACCTCTTTGTTTACACTGTAGCAATCTGTTTGCTACATTGTAGAAACTGTTGCTACAGTTTGTACCTGCCTTCATGGAGCGCTTCAGTGCTCATGTTTTACTTTAACAAAAACTGCCTTCACAGAGTGTTAGACGCTAAATTTTAGTTTAAAAAAAAAGGAAAGAAAGCTTTTGTTTTGACTTTGAAACTGCAGCAAACTGCTAGTAACAGTACTTACAGATAAGAACATACAGAAAGCTGGTATTGCATGAAAAAGCAATTGGGATCGGCTTTTTGCATCTGCGGCTGTCACATACCTCTTAACTGTCCAGATTTTCACACAATGTCCAGATTTCTGCCTCATATTTTTGGTCAGTTCCTCATAAATGTTGTGTTTTTTATGGCAAATCACCGAGAACTGAACTTGCTACATAAATTACATATATTTGCATTTCAGACTTCATATCTTTAAAAAAAATTGCACGCTAAGACAAATGTTGTTATTCTAGCAACTTTAAACTTCTAAGAGCAATGTTAAAAATCTGTCCCTAACTAGGAACTACAGCCACGGTCATTCAGTTTATACAAGGAAAACAAAACTGGAATGGGAGGATGTTAACAAGGTGGGTGGGTGCGATTATTATAACCTCATTAATGATGTCACAAAAAGGGAGGTGATTAGCTAAGTGGGTGGCAGTGTTTTCATCTTCGGTCCGAGACAGAAATGGGATTTTAGTAACGAGATAGTGTCCCTTTAAAGTATTATGTATTTTTTTTGTAACATATGAAGTAAATTAGACAGTTTGTGCAGTGTGGTAAACAACTCCTGATTTTTTTTTGGGGGGTGGTTATTGTTAATTTATTTCTGTTTCTCTAGGAACAAGGCTTTGTAAAGTTGTACTGAATTTTTTTTAGCACTCTACTCCCCCAACTCCTGATTTTTTTGGGGGGGTGGTTATTGTTAATTTATTGCTGTTTCTCTAGGAACAAAGCTTTGTAAAGTTGTACTGAATTTTTTTTAGCACTCTACTCCCCCAGCGTCTGTCAGTCATCACCCTACTCCAAGCCAGTCATCCTATTTGTTCACCATCATGGGGTGGATGGTCAACTGGGAGTGGCTATCATTCAGACAGTCATTAGAGCATGTCATAAATGAAACTGAATGATGGATGAAGGTATGGATGACTCACAGGACAACTTAGACAAGATTGATATGCTGTTCTGTTACTGGAGATTGAAGAAAAACAGCACTTTATGGATTCTCCTCTAAACAGATGCAGTAGAATCAGGTGATGGTGTTTCTCTTTGGAATTGTTAGAGAAAAGAGTGAAGTGATAAGGCACTGCTGAGGTAACAGAGTTTAACAAATGTTTGTAAATTGTTGAATGGGAATAAGAAGCTAGGTTCTAGAAGGAATCATGTTTAAAGTGAGAATGCATTGAAAGGGAAGAATCCAACAGCCAATGCAGAAACCTACAAAACTGGATAGTGAATCTGTCTGTAAGTAAATGGGCATACTTAGGACATGGTGAGTGTGGACATTGACCATAAGCTAGTCAAGTGGGTGGTCCTAATTACTTGAGATATACCAGCATTAAGGATACAGGTATGACACTACAGTGAAATGAAGAAAGTAGAGAACAAGTTGGGAAATCAAAAGCTCTATGCAGAAAACTATTTGGGAGACATAAGGGAGACTGCTTGAAGTAGTAGATATTAAAATTAATAGGAGCAGAAAAAAGAAGATGACAAAGGGGCATGTAAAATATTTCAGAGGAAGAAACATAAGAAATTAAGAAAAAAATGTACATTAAAGCTAAGGGGAAGTTGAGGGAATTACGTTAAGCCAACAGAACTGAAAAAGAGGGTAATGGAGGGTGGGAGTTAATAAGTTAGTTTGGATAATACTGTGGCCACCCTATACTATAGTACTGAGTACCCTTTTAAATAACAGATGTTAGCTAGGGGATAGAGAGAATGAAATGCTGCTTGAATGTTACAAAATGGTGTGCCCCACCAGATGCATACTCATACACTGCGTTTTACAACCTCAGCTCATTGTATTGTTACTATTTTCATAATGTAAAGTTGCTGTAAATTGAAATTAGTGTCCCTTAGATCAGTACTGTTTTAACTTACTATCAGTTATTAACAGTATAGTTAATAGTGTCTTGGTTCTTGTCTTTAGGTGTCATGTTCATCATTTTGGCATCAGCCTAGAATTACTAACTGGTTTCTAAAACTACATCAACAACTACCACTTTTCCCAAAAAAAATATACCTTGAATTGTTAATTAGTCAGCCTTCAAAAAGTAGTAACACAAGGTTCCCTCCTTGTTCTTCTACTGTTCTCAAGTCTCCATGAATACATTCCCTATTGGCCTACTCGAGCTCCCCCCTTACTCTATGTATATGATATGGCAGTATTTTATACAAACAACTCCACACCCAACCTACAGAAAGACATGCAAGCACATTTTATAACCCTAGTCAACTGTATCTCCAACAAAAGTCTTTGGTCAAGTCCATTAAAACCCAAACTATGACTTTTTGGTGCTAAATAGAAACTTTAAAAAAAAAAAAAAAGTATTTGCATATCTATGATCATAACAGAACTCCTGTTTAAAACACTCTTTAAATACCTCCAGATTTGGCTTGAACCTCCCCTTAACTTCTCCCTCTAATTTAACTACCCAAGTAAAAACTTTAATTCCTTTTTACTTTGGGCCAACGGAATATCACCCTTTCTTACTAAAACCTCCAAAACAGCCATAGGCAAAGCCATGTTTATTCTTCTAACTTGAAAATGGTCACCATCATAGACTCAGCATGAGAAACAAACTCCACACACATTCAAACTATAACCAATAACATTTGTAGATTTATTATCCAGTTCCCTAAAAATCTACATCACTCTGAAACACTGAAAATGCAAACTAGATCACTGCTCAAAAAAAGGTTGACCTTCTTCCACGATCCCAACTTTTCAAACTCGTAGTTAATAAGACTTTCTGCCTCCAACAGTTAAACCAATTAGATTTTATCTTACAGCCTCAGAAACCACAACCACTCCACTACCCACATTCCAACCTCCCAAAAACTAACAGATCACCGTTTCTCTATACAAGGTCCAAAACTCGGAGAAAGAACATTCATGCAAATAAAAGACCTCTTGTTTTACCTTAAATTTAGGACAGAACAAGGTCCACCTACTATTATTAGACAAATGCTTCTCCTTCTTCAGACAACAAACAAACAGATTTACAATTAATTTATACTAAGCTTTGTGTGATTATTCAATTATATTATTAAGTCTTATATTTTCATTAAGGAAACAATACTTGTAGACCAGTTCATGTATACCCATAGGCTAACCTTAGCAGTGTACCTGCACTTATAAAACCATAAATACATATATTTAAATGAAAATGAATATGAACCTTATTAAACCATTAAATATTCTAAAATTGCATATGCTAAATTATATTAAAACATATAAAAGTATATAAAACATATAAAAACATTTATCGCAGCTTATTATAACACAGTACAACTGTAATAATAGTCCGACCCTGACTAATAATTTCATAATTGATTTAGACCGCACTTGTATCATTGAGCTAAAAAATAAACTCTAGTCTATTCTAACATCATACAAATACTATAATATCATAACTTCACTTAATTATGAATAAACATTACACCTACAATTCCCATAGCTAAACTTGTTGAAAAATTAATTTTTCTTGGTGAACATTCAAACAATTTCTATAAAATTGATTAATTTTTATTTTTATCTATATTCTATATTTTATATAAGATATCTTGTTTACCTACGTAAGGCTAATAGTTTCAATAAACTTTTAATGGATACATATTCATTAAGCCCTGGTGGAATATGGGCTACTGTTCTAATTTGCCACATGATTTTGTCTACCTCAAGTTGTAATTGCCAGGGCCCCCCTCTTACATCTCCCTGACATTGTTGTAAAATTGTAAATTTAAACCTATGATCAGAATGTTCCTTAATGTGCTTAGCTAGTGCATTTGTTGTATCTCTTTTGTTAATAGCATTCTGATGTTCATAGATACGTTGCTTAATTTTTCTCTCCGTTTTGCCAATGTAATATGCGGAACATTGGTCACAGCAAGCTATATACACAACTCCTTTAGTTTCACAATTAAATCTTCCCTTAACATGGTAGGTCCTCTCCCTAATGCTAACTTTATTATCAGTCTGAATGAATTTACATTGCTGACACGACCCACATTTATACATTTCACAAGACCTTACTTGATTAGTTTTCCTTTTTCTTTCAACTAATGCTTTTAAATTGGAGCCTGTTCTATGTGTAATATTAGGCTTATCTCCTAATATTCTGCACAGGCCACTATCTTCAATTATGATCGCCCAATTTTTATTCAGTATTTCCCTTATTCTAATATAATCAAGGGAAAACGTGCAGAGAAAGTTGGTTGTTAAGTCATGCTTTTTATTGTGTATGGCCATATTACATTCATCTGCTATAAGTTCAACATTTTGGATCAAATTGTTTTGTAAGAGGGGTTTAAAATGTCCTATGTTTTGCTTGGTACTGACCTCGGAAATAATGTTGTCCACCATGATTTCGGGGTACCCTCTGTTAGTGAACATAGTTTTCAAAAATTCACATTCACTAATGAAATCCTTTTCGTCAGATACCATTCTAGCTGCCCTTACCATCTGTCCTTTCACCACAGCTCTCTTTTGGTGGTAAGGGTGGCTACTGGTGAAATGCAGAAAAGCATTGGAGTAAGTTGGTTTTCTATAAATTATACATTTAAATCTAAAGTTAGTTGTATCCTTCACTATATTAATGTCCAAAAAATTAATACTATTGTCCTCTAGACTGTAGGTAAATTCTAGAAAATTAGTCATCTCAGTGATGTTAATGATGAAAGATGGAACTAATGCTTTTTCCCCTTTACAAATCAGGAACATGTCATCCTGGTATCTAGTATACCAAGAGACATTTTCCTGAAATAAACAGTTTGTAAATAATTGTTTTTTTTCCCAATGGGCCATAATACAATTGGAAAAGCTACCGCCACAGGGCAACCCCATTGCTACTCCGGTATTCTGAAGATAAAGTAGCCCATCAAAGATCATAAAATTGTTAGTTAACACAATTTCAAGTAAGATTTCTATTAAATATATAGTTTTCTCATTGACTGTCCTAGTTGACATAAAATCCCTAATCCATTCAAGTCCCAATTCTTGAGGAATTATGGTATATAGGTCTTTCACGTCGATTGTGAGAAAACTAATATTTTCATGATATTTCAACTTATTTATATTTTCTAAAAAAACTCCACAAGTCCCTACAAATTTGGGACTCTTGTTCAACCAAGGGCTTCAAAATATTATCTATAAATTTGGCACCAGCATATGTCACAGACCCTCTCCCATCTAAGATAGGTCTAAACGGGGGGTCAACACATCTTTTGTGTATTTTGGGCAAACCAAATAGGGCTGGTGTCCTAGGAGCAACCATGATTAAATACTGATGTGCCTCAATGTCAGTAACACCTTCTAAAAATGAATCGTCTAAGATGCCTCTAATTTTCTTATAAGCCATGTTGACCTCATAAATACTAACTTGTGTATATGCTTTAGTAGATAGATGTTTATCCATGCTTTTACTATATTCATTCTGATCCATGAATACCAGCCCTCCCCCTTTATCGGGTTTCATTACCCTGATATTGCATTCATTCAATAAATTTAGAAATTTCCATTCATTTTTAGTAATATTAATCTTATTATTAGTTCTAGAATGTGTTTTATTTGCAATAGCTCTTAAGTCCATTTCACATATCTTTACAAAAGAGCTTAAAGCTGCATGCAGAGGTGGATTAAAGATACTTGAAACCCTTAAAGAGTTTGTTAAAGAGGAGTTCGTTCCCATAAGTGCGTTTAAATTCAATTTACGCACAAAAAGTTTTAGATCAACAATGGTTTTAACAATGTCTATCCTTCTATCGGCAACGAATGATAGCCCTTTAGAGAAAAAATCTACCATATCCTGTGTAATAGTTAGAACTGTATAATTGAATATCTTAAAGTCCCCTTCAGAGCTTATAAGTATTTGGGGTTCATGCAGGAGGTATCTTGTCATCTCCTCCGTTGATTTCGGCGGTTCCTCCTCTGCCCTTGATTCTTGTTTGCATTGTGGTTGTTGTGCTGGGCATTGTGGTTTCTCTGAAAACCCTGATGATTAACTCTATTGTTCCGATTGTCATTATTGTTTGCCCCTTGGTGTTGTGGTGGTGTATTATTGTGGGCATTATTATTATTATTGTTAAGCCTTTCGCTACGGTGTAGGGGTTGTGCTTCTGCAGTGTGAGTTGTAATTTCTCCTTGTGTAGGGCTATTCACTCCCTCCCCGATAACCTCATCATCAGTATCAAGGTTAACTTGCTGACTAGCAGTGTTTTAACACACAAAACACTGCTAGTCAGCAAAAAATTAGAAACATTAAAAAAAATAGAAATTAGAAATATTAAAAACCTCAAACTGGAAACCCCGAAGACTGAAAATATCGAAGCCATGGAACATACTACACAAAACTCAGTCCTTCAGAAAAGCTGATCAGCTCTTTGTCTGCTATGAGGGAAAGAGGAAAGGACAATAGCAAAACAACAGCCTGTTTTGTGATGGTTGTCTCATACTGTTTCATTTTCTTATTCTAAACAGAATAAGCCACTTCCAGAGAGGGTTAGGACTGAGTCCACTAGGCTTTGACTCTTTGGTGGCCTTCTTGAAAGAGGTGGACTATAGAAGTATTCTAGAGGCAGCAGCATGTTCCTCTGTGCAGACCTTTGCAAATCATTATCAACTGGATTGGCTTTCCAGGTTCAGAACAGGCTTCACTAGGTCCATTTTCGTAGGGTTCCTGGAGTCTTAATTCATTTTTCCTCCATTGTTTCTTCTTAAGCTATTGTAATTTATCCATATATAGCTTAAACTACTGCAACAGTGACCTACTATTAAACACAGTGCAGCTGTGTAACAAACTTACCATCACAGTAGGTGATTTAATAGATCACTGCTGCAGTAGCTGTATCCTCACTCCATCCCCCTATTTTTTGCTGATAAATGTAGATGTATATACCCGAGTTTATACAACTTCTCTTTTTGGTTATATTTTCCAGCATTTTTCTTTCAGGCCTACTTCCACCCTTTTGGGGGCCAGAAAGCTGTGAGCTTTCTTGTGCTCCAACCATCCTTTATATGAAGCTCCTGTCAAGCTCCTAACAATAGTAGTGCATGGATAATACCCTTTAGCTTTGAAAAAAAGGACCTGTCATAGTGGGGAAGCCCCATACAGCTTAGGCTACCACAACAGTGATCTATTGGAACATCTTTTGTTATGATAAGTTTTACTTACACAACTGTACATTTTTCACTTGGAGGTGTAGGCCAGACCTCACTGCAGATATAGCACAGTATGTCTTGCTTGTGAAAGTCCTCTCAAAAGTAATAGATTATGGAATATAGGAAATAATCAAAAATGACCAACAGTCATACATAATGAGATTCAGTAAAGCAGAGTAGTGAATGAACAATCCTCCAAACTGCCTGTGTGAGTGTGTGTGTGTGTGTGTGTGTGTGTGTGTGTGTGTGTGTGTGTGTGTGTGTGTGTGTGTGTGTGTGTGTGTGTTGGGGTAGAGCTGTCTGTCTCTGTTTGTATGTGTGGTGTGCATATGTGCATTTCTGCATCTGTTCACGTTCTTCCTTTGGTTACCAAGACAGGCTTCGGTTTGCCTGCATTCTTGATAAAGTGAGTATCAGAAATGAAAAAAAATCAATGAATGAATTAAAATATATATGAATATGAAAAACTAAACTAAAGTACCAGTTAGGATCGTGCAGTATTCATTTGGTTTGCAGTGTCAAGGGAAAACAACCATCCGAGAGTTCTGAAAGTCTGTTAGCATCAGCTAATGCCATCATACCTCTGTAGTCCCTTTTACTTAACAGTTAGGTCTTAACATGCTACTTCAAAGTATGTTATAAAGGAATTTACTGAACAATGTTAGAAAGAATATTCTACAAGAAGGTGAGTCTCTTCCATCTGTTAAGTAAAGCAGTATGAACTAGCAAACCAAAGACTGCACATAGGAACATACCATTTAATAAGGGTCTTTAAGCTGGGCATTTGAAATGGAAATGGAAAACAGTGTGTGGCAGTTTTAAAAGATACATCAGAAGGCACCTGTTATACTCAAGCCAGGGCATACATGCAAGAGAGAGAGAGAGATTGAATAGTTACTAACATGAGCCTGCTCCAAATGTGGTGATTTTGCTAGTTCCAGAGTGAAGGTTCATCAAAATGTCTGAAGCACATAAAAAGGGAACAGAAATAGTCTAGCAATAGAGACACGAGCATAATGCATAATCTGTCATAAACGTTTGGCATGAAAAAGTAGTTGAGTTTATAGGTGGGTCACAAAACCACTGACTCAGCATGCTGGTCAAATTTAAGTCCTGGCTCTGGCATGGTGTCAGGAAAACGTGAGCTCTATGTGGCACTGGCTACTTTGGGTAGCAAACAACTTGGAAGGAGACAATTACCATGAGACTGAATTTGCTTCTAAGAAGAACTTAAGGGAATCTGAAGTGTTAAGTGTAAAGAGCATACATTTGATTTGGATGACAATAAAATGTAGACCAGACTTTGTCAACCAGCTTTCATCCTTGGAGAAGATGATCTGAAGATGGACTGAGAAGTTATAGATGCTGGAGCCAGTGTGTAGCAATGTAGAGTTGACTGCATACTGAATGAGCCTAGACAGATAACTACAGGTGGTCATATTGTTAATGAAAATGATAAAATGAAGGGAGCCATTGGCAGATCCTATGGATACATGCAGAAGAACTCAAAGAGGAAAAGACATGGTATCAGGCCACTTCAAAACTTGAGGTCTGTCTGACAGATGACTGCAAAAGGATTGGAGACCTTGCTAAAAATAACACAGGTGACATGAATGCATAATGGAATGTTAAGATTAACTGCAAAAAGGCTTAGTGATAACTCTTAAAATATGACTTTGAGAAAGTCTGTCATATTCATATTGTTGCTAAGACACTCAGTAAAGTGGATGAGGACAGTTTCATTTCTGTGACCTGGCTTGATATAATGCTGGAAGGTGTAAAGGATGCTGTGATCTGGTAGGTACCATATATGTTGTTCACATGTATATATTTCAAGGTTTCTTGATAGTGATGACACAGGTGCAATGATTTGGAAAGTACACTAAGTACATGGAAAGCTACCTGTGAGGAGGAAGGCATCTATAGCATTTTTCCAGAGAAATGGAATATATGAAGTCCAGCTATAACAGTTGACAGGGATAAGGACAGGGTAATGAATAGCATCTGATGCAACCTTCTGATATTCAGGAAGAACGCACAGTCCACTCCCTCTGAGGCTTGTGAAATGGGTGACGTTAAGTTGGATTGGGGTGCTTAAAGAGAGCATTGCATCATCCTAGAGTACTGTGACAGTGGAAAGAGAAAGCGATGTTACTGATGGAAGTACTGATTGAATTATGTGGCCAAATCAAAGTGAGAACTATGCAGAGGCAGGTTAGGGTGATATATCTTAGATGGACTGAGAGGCTTACATACTTTGCCCAAACTGCTTGGGATTGCAGCAGCTGTCAGACTGACTGGACAGGAAGGAGCTATTTCTCTCATTATGAGCATCATTTTAACTTTGTTATTGAGGACCATGTACTATATGGGCTCACTGAACCTGTCTTGCTTATACAGTCTGCAAAAGCAGTCACACTGATTCATATTATTCTAAGTTTGAGTGAGCGGTTTAAAAACTTTTCATTTTTTTCTAAGGTGAGTCATGTTATAGGAGGTGACTAGAAAGACACTGCTCTAGTTTTCAACAGCAGACTCAAAATTAGGGGAATGTGGATATAATCAAATGAACTACTTAAGTACAGACAAAGAGAGTTGAAACCTTTAGCATTTGTAAACAGACCTTGTACTTTTCAATTAACAAGCCAAAAACTGGGTTAATTGCTGAAAGCATGTGGCACTACTTTTGAGGAGGAAATGTTGTTGGGAGTAGAGGAAATAACCCTTTCAAAAATACTTTTTTATCTCACATTTTACCTGTTCTTATGGTAGATGAGATAATTTGGCCAAACCCTATGACTGGACCAAGGAATGTGGCTAGTAATAGACAAAAGGCTTCCAGTCTATACTTATGCACCCCATAACTGAAGTTCAGCACTGACAGTGGTAGGTAGCCACAATAAGGTGTCATCCATTGTATTGCTTGAATCTGGATGAAAATATATTCACTGACAGCTATCAGGTTTTCCAGTGTATTAGTTTTGATGAAATATGGAAGGAAGCTGAAGAGAAAAACAAGCACAGATCATAGAGTTTGAACAAATGACAGTCACTCCTGGGGCACGCTTGTTGGTCTTGTGACATCTAACAAGCACAGATCATAGAGTTTGAACAAATGACAGTCACTCCTGGGGCACGCTTGTTGGTCTTGTGACATCTAACAAGCACAGATCATAGAGTTTGAACAAATGACAGTCACTCCTGGAGCAAGTTTGTTGGTCTTGTGACATCTAACAAGCACAGATCATTAAGTTTGAACAAATGACAGTCATTCCTGGGGCACGCTTGTTGGTCTTGTGACATCTAACAAGCACAGATCATAGAGTTTGAACAAATGACAGTCACTCCTGGGGCACGCTTGTTGGTCTTGTGACATCTAACAAGCACAGATCATAGAGTTTGAACAAATGACAGTCACTCCTGGAGCACGCTTGTTGGTCTTGTGACATCTAAGAAGTACAGATCATAGAGTTTGAACAAATGGTAGTCACTCCTGGGGCATGCTTGTTGGTCTTGTGACATCTAACAAGCACAGATCATAGAGTTTGAGCAAATGGTAGTCACTCCTGGAGCATGCTTGTTGGTCTTGTGACATCTAACAAGCACAGATCATAGAGTTTGAACAAATGACAGTCACTCCTGGGGCACGCTTGTTGGTCTTGTGACATCTAACAAGCACAGATCATAGAGTTTGAACAAATGACAGTCACTCCTGGAGCATGCTTGTTGGTCTTGTGACATCTAACAAGCACAGATCATAGAGTTTGAACAAATGACAGTCACTCCTGGGGCACGCTTGTTGGTCTTGTGACATCTAACAAGCACAGATCATAGAGTTTGAACAAATGGTAGTCACTCCTGGGGCACCCATGTTGGTCTTGTGACATCTAACAAGCACAGATCATAGAGTTTGAACAAATGACAGTCAGTCCTGGAGCACGCCTGTTGGTCTTGTGACATCTAACAAGCACAGATCATAGAGTTTGAACAAATGACAGTCACTCCTGGGGCACGCTTGTTGGTCTTGTGACATCTAACAAGCACAGATCATAGAGTTTGAACAAATGACAGTCACTCCTGGAGCACGCTTGTTGGTCTTGTGACATCTAACAAGCACAGATCATAGAGTTTGAACAAATGGTAGTCACTCCTGGGGCATGCTTGTTGGTCTTGTGACATTTGAAATGACTGTAACTATGTGGAAAATTCTGAAGAACTTTAATCTACAGTATCAGTCAAGCCCCTAAGAATACTATGGGTTTTGATGTACAGGAATCTGGGACCATAAGAGAATTTTTGTTTGGACTCAATATGATTAGTAAGTAATGAGTTAAGGTGGTATGGCCTGATATTAGGTTATTTATTATTACCTGCTAGGATGAATTTTATGATTAGTTCACTCCTTCCCTTAAGTAGTGCTGCTTAAATTGATGGAAATGGGATTTTTTTCCTGCTGATCAGTAAAACTCTGATAACCTGTTTGTGCTCCAGAGTAGTGATGTGAAATGTGTATATTGTTAGATCAAGGTCTGAGAAATTGATGGGGAGCATAGATCATATGCATGTTAACAAAGCAGAAAGGAAGTTACAGAGTGAGGATATCTATAGGGAGGCAGATATTGTAGCTCGAGTAAAAGACAAATTGCCAGTCAGTGGTTAGACGTGATTGTTGATGGTACAGACTTGATAGGATGGAGGTTGGAAGAAGAGCAGATAGTAAAGAAATATAAGCTGAAGTAGCTTCAGGAAGTAGGATAGTTATGGTAGTTGAAAGGGAAGAACCGTCTATGCCTCTCCAACCTGATGTGAAAGGGCACCTCAGTTCCAGATGTTTTGAACCACTGTTTACTCATTTCCCTACTTGATATCCCAGTATGTTGTAGTCTGTTAGTAGCCTTTTTGGTACATTTATGTGGACTTTTTTGAAACAGTCACCAAGGCAAGGCAGTGCATGCTGCCTACCTTGATCTGGCTAAGGCATTTGATACAATACCTCATGTGGGCATTGTTAACAAACTTATGGAGCTAGGTATAAACACCTTTATAACATTCTGAATAGCCAGCTAGGTCATGGATAGGACCCAGGAGATTAAGATCAGTGAGGCCACCTCCACAAAGCAACCTGTCACCTGGTGGAGTTCCTCAGGGCTCCATGCTGGGCCCACTCCTCTTTGGCATCTACTTATTGGAGGTCTAAGCTAATGTGAAAGGCATCTGGGTGATCAAGTTCACAGATGAGTGTAGGCCAGGAGCAGTCACAGAATCTCACCAAGACAAAAATCCTACAGGATGGTCTACCACAGGCAAATGACTGGTGCCAAAGACACCGCTTAAAACTTAGTGCCAAGAAATGCAGTATAATACATTTTGGGAAGGGTGAAACCCCAGGAAATTATACCATCAATAAAACACTACTAAGAGCTGACTCATTAGTTAGGGATCCGGGAATTTGTGTAAATAGTAACTTAGCCTTTGACCAACATAACTCTAGGGTAGTAAGAAAACTCTTCTGTGCTGCTCAATATATAAGTAAGAGCATGACATCTAGGGCCAGAGAGGTCATTATACCACTGTACCTGACCTTCAACAGACCCTTTATAGAGTATAATGCCCCCTTGAAATGTACCTGACCAGACACATGCAGCAACTGGAACATCCACAAAGGTTCCTTACAAGAAGAATACAGGAAGTAAATACAATGTCCTACACTGATCACCTCAAAGGCTTGTCTCTTTACTCAGTATCATACAGACTTCTGACAGGTGATCTTTGCCTGGCTTACAAGGCATCCCTGGACCCTGTTTTCATGAATCTTTTTCACACTCCCAAACCAAACAGATCCAAAGACTTGAATTTTGCTTGTTGTATGAACAGAACATGTTGAAGTGACAGGTATGTATCTCAGAGAATTCCCACACCCCTGGAGCAGGCTCCTCATCTATGTGAAGCAAAGTCCCTCCCTTACCATATTTAAGTTTAACTTGGACCACTGGATGGGAAATCATAAATTCACCCCTGGTCTGTTGCCTATGTGAAAAAAATGAAAAGACCAATGGTTAGACCACAGCTGAAGATAAAAATGGAATAATCCACGTCAGGAAATAAATCAATTGCAGCTTCACAGTAGTGCCCTTTATAAAACCAAAAGTTGTAACTGAGATGTAGTAGTCAAGGTAGGAAACAGTTCACTTGCAGTTTCACACCACTTTATTAAACAAGAGTAAGCGCTTTTGCGATAAATCAACTTGAAAAAACTGTAGCTGGCTCTGAAATTATGATGTCACATCTGCCATCTGCTCTTGCTCTAGCTATCGGGATGTTTCCTCCCCCAAAGTGATGTAATCCCCGCCTGATTTGCATGCTGTATAGAAGAGCCAGTGTTCCTCCCACATTGTGATGTCAGACCTGCCTTACCCAGCCCACTCAACCTAATAAAATCCATGTGGTGTGTGGAACTCCTTTTCATTGTACGTGTATCCTGTCGACTGCATTTGTTTGAGGGAATACTGAAAAGTTTGGATTGCCTGCATTTTCGTCTGCATTTTTTGCTTCATTGGTAAGATAAGTCTTCCTAGTGAATTAAAAATGTAATTCTATACACAGCCCCTGTTTGAATGCACTTCTAGCCCTATTTTGTGCTGCCTGATATAGTTTATGACTCTCTTCTGAACAGGAATAGCCTCTTCCTCCCTATGAGGATTCTGCTGCTGAAGAATCTATCCCTTCAGCCTGTCTTCCTGAGGATTATTTTTTGGGGAAACCCTGCATACCATGAGGGAGCACTTCCACTGGGAGAGACAAGACTACTCAGAATCTAAGAAAAGGTTCAGAGACTTTCCTTAACTACCTCAGCACAGGCCTCTTGCTATCCCCCCTGTTTTAGACATTGTAGATTATGTATTTTCAGAGTCCGGCCTGTCTCCTGACTCTTTACCCCCTGCACCTGTTAAGCCAGACAGATACTACAGGGTTCCAGATTCACATAAATTTCTTTATAAAAACCCTGCTGCTGACCCAAAAACTATTTCTCAGGGTCCCAAAGGGGTCAAGGCTTCCACTGCAAAAAACCCTATCCCCTCTGATAGGGATTCAAGGGCACTGGACAGATGGGGGAAAAAGGTTTACACTTCTGCTACCTTGGCTGAGAGGGCTTTAAGTTGTCAATTTCATATGCTTAAATATTTTATTTTTTTTATTTATTATTTTACATTTGTTGACTGGTCTATCTGGATATATGTCCATTTTCAGTAGAGGCCCGGGGAGAAAAGCTCCAGTAATTATTACAAGGTTTAAGAAGGCGTTACAATAGAAGTTATAACAAATAAAATGCTAACAGCAAACCAAATAGTATTTTTTTTTTTTTTTTTTTTTTTTTTTTAGGAAATTGCAAATTACAATCTTAAAACCAAAAAAATACATAAACTACAACCTATGTGATATGCATATCACAATAATCATTACAATACAAAGAATCTAAACATAAATTTTATAAGAAGAATCCTAAAGTGTAATGAGAGGTAAAGGACAGCTGAAAGGGGTGTAGGGAGAAAAAATAAGGAAGAAGAAAAGTAAAGAAAAGAAAAGAAAACAGAGTGAGTCTCGTTAGTACAAGGACATCGCCATTTTTATTGAGGTACCGTTTAGAAGCGTTTAAAAAGTGGGAGAGAAGTCTGGGATGAGATATCCAAGGGTTGTTTATTCCATATTTTCCAACAAAGTTGGAGAACAGGCAGTCCCCTGTTGAGTTATAGAGTATAGTAGGGAAAAAATAGGGAAGAAGACAAGAAAAGAAACAGAGTTAGTCTGGGTTACTACAGGGGCATAGCCATTTTTTATTGAGATACAGTTTTAGATTCCTTTTAAAAAGTGGGAGAGAAGTCAGAGATGAGAAATATCACTGCTTAAACAGAAAATATTAACAAATTCTGAATGTGCAGAAAACAAGGAAATGCAGGATTTATTGCATGCAACTGAACAAGTGGGAAGGCATACTTTGCAATGTGGTTCTGATTCTCTGGAGGCCTCTTGCAGGGCCACTGTTACGGGTTCTGTCATTAGGAGGCATGCTTGGTTAAAGGAATAGAATCTGCCTGATCATGTTAAAGCAAAATTAATTATTAGATGCTCCATTACAGTATGATACTTTGGTGTTAAAGCAGAGGAGGTGTTGAAGAAAATGGAGGACAAAGCAAAATCTATGCAGTTAAGGATTTCTTACAGGTGCAGCCACCCAGATTTAGCAGGAACTGGCCCACAAAGTATTGGTCCTTTCCAGTGTCAGACAGGCCACAAAGAGGCAGATACAGATGCCCCAGAGGCAGATCCCAGCCCCAAGGCTCATACAGGCCTAAACAATGGGGTGCTTCTACCTCCAAAAGTGGAGAAGACAAATCACAGCTATACAAGAAACAGTCCCAATGACTTTCCTCTGCCAGCACCAAGCACTTATCTTTTGGCAGCCCCCTTAGGGAGAAAACTTGCACTTTTTTCACAAAATTGGCACATGGTCACCCAGGACAAATGGGTTTTGAATATAGTGTCTCAGGGCAACAGGTTCCACTTCCACACCCTGCCAAGGGCAAAAGGTATGCCAGACCTGTCATACAATCAATGGGCAGAGGCACAAAAGCAAGTTTCATCCCTCATGGACATGAGGGCCATTCAGCGAGTACCACAGCAAGAGCAGGGACAAGGATTTTACTCGAGACTTTTCTTGGTACCCAGAAAGGACAAAGCCTGGAGACCAATACTGGACCTGTCTATTCTAAACACATTTCTGGACGTTCCAAAATTCAAAATGTTGACTCTGCAGCAGCTTCTGCCCATGCAGGGCAAGAAGGCTTGGCTTGTAACTTTGGACCTAAAAAAGACATACCTGCATGTCCCAATCAGACAATCTTGCAGAAGATACCTCAGATTCATAGCTGGCTCAATGCACTACCAATTCTCTGCACTGCCCTTTGGCTTTATCTACTGCGCCCAGGGTCTTCACAAAATACCTGGCACCAGTAATTGCATTTTGCAGA